>NW_026872565.1:0-13343 GCF_032173495.1 Musca vetustissima
GATGTCTGCCATGTTTCAAGAAAATCGGTCCAGATTTAGATATAGCTCCCATATATAGTTTCGTCCGATTTCATGTAAATGGTGCCCCAGAGTCCCTATATATCTTTCGATTTGCACGAAATTTGGCATAACGTACTGAATTGGGCCTAGAATGATGTCTGCCAAGTTTCATGAAATCGGTCCAGATGTAGATATAGCTCCCATATAGTTTCGTCCGATTTCATGTAAATGGTGCACCAAAGTCTCTATATATCCTTCGATTTGCACTAAATTAGGTATAACGTACTGAATTGAGCCTAGAATGATGTCTGCCAAGTTTCGAGAAAATCGGTCCAGATTTAGATATAGCTCCCATATATAGTTTCGTCCGATTTCATGTAAATGGTGCACCAAAGTCCCTATATATCCTTCGATTTGCACTAAATTAGGTATAACGTACTGAATTGAGCCTAGAATGATATCTGCCAAGTTTCGAGAAAATCGGTCCAGATTTAGATATAGCTCCCATATATAGTTTCGTCCGATTTCATGTAAATGGTGCCCCAAAGTCCCTATATATCTTTCGATTTGCACGAAATTTGACATAACGTACTGAATTGAGCCTAGAGTGATGTCTGCCAGGTTTCGAGAAAATCGGTCAAGATTTAGATATAGTTCCCATGTATAGTTTCATCCGATTTCATGTAAAGGGTGCACCAAAGTCCCCATATATCCTTCGATTTGCACGAAATTTGGCATAACGATAATGATTTAGATATAGCTCCCTTTTATTATAGATTGATTTTAAGTAATTGACGCGACAAGGAACAATAGGGTGATAGGAACAAAACGTTCTGAAATTAGTATAACCTAACCTGTGACAAGTTTGTGTGAAATCGCTTAATATTTGGATAGAACTTCCATATATATTTTCGCCCGATTTCAAGTAAATTGGGCATCAAACTCCTCATGTTAGTCAGATTGACATCAAATTCTGCACAACGTACAAAATTGAGCCTAGAATTACGTAGTTGCGTTTTATAGAAGTACAGACATTCCCCAACGGATGACCTATTTATATTTGTTTGAAGTCGATTTACATACTTTTGTCCCATTGTAACATACGAATGACATGTTAATGAATAGATCTAGGTAGATTCACATTTAGATAAATATCACATATTTTATTTCATCCAATTTCATGTTAATAGTCCTGTTTAATATACCCATAGTGGTGAAGGGTATCATATAGTCGGCCCCGTCCGACTTTACTACTTTCCTTACTGGTTTTTAACTTGAGTTTTGGTAAAAAATCGGCGATTTTCCAAAAATATTATTTCAAAAGTCCACCATTTTGTTAATTTTAGAGCGAAGTCAATAATCCTAGTTCATACGAGAGCCAGACATGTACTCTTTCTAACACCATTGGAATTTTCGGATTCCGATGTTCCAGTGAGGAGTTATCATGCCCACCATCAAAAATAAGGACTTTTCTTTAATTGCAAACCAGTAAGGAAAGTAGTAAAGTCGGACGGGACCGACTATATGATACCCTTCACCACTTTGAGTATATTCAACAGATGAATCCTAACAGACGTCGCATTTTTAAAGGACCAGTAAAATGATATTGGAACCATAAACACGTCATTCTGCAACCGATACTAAATTGTTCATTTGGTCAGATATAGAAGCTATATCTAAATCTAAACCGATTTCAGGAAACTTAACACACATCTAGACCTAATTCATTACGCTGTGCCAAATTTAGTGCAAATCGAAAGATATTAAGGGACTTTGGTTCACCATTTACATTAAATCGGACGAAAATATATATGGAAGCTATATCTAAATCCGAACCGATTATCAGGAAACTTAACACACATCATTCTAGACCTAACTCATTACGCTGAGCCAAATTTAGTGCAAATCGAGAGATATATAGGGACTTTTGTGCACAATTGACCTTAAATCGGACGAAAATATATATGAGATCTATATCTACATCTGAACCGATTTTCAGGAAACTTAACACACATCATTCTAAAGATAATTCATTACGCTGTGCCAAATTTCGTACAAATCGGAAGATATATATAGGGACTTTGGTGCACCATTTACAGGGTGAAGGGTATAAAAAGAATTGGGTTCTAGAACCTCAAAAAATTGACCAATATTTATTATTTATAGTGGAGCGATGTGCTACCTTATAAGAACCCGACGTACTAAATTACAGCCAATTCGGTCGAAAAATACGATCAGAAGCTCCAAAATACCAAAAATTTGGGGGTACCGTTATATGGGGACTACCATTTTAGTGTAGTAATTTGGTAACCAATAAGAACCCAATGTACAAAATTTAAGAGAATTCAGTTATAAAACGAGCCCAAGAACCCGAAAATACCGAAAATTTGGCGTACCCTTATATGGGGGCTTTCCGAAAAAATGGACCTTTATTTATAATTTTTGGTAGGGAGATTTGCTACCCAATAAGAACACAAAATACCAAATTTCAGCGAATTCGGTCGAAAAATGCCATCAAAACCCCCAAAATACCGAAAATTGGGGGTAATCTTATATGGGGGCTATCCGAAAAAATGGACCTTTATTTATAATTTTTGGTAGGGAGATTTGTTACCCAATAAGAACTCAAAGTACCAAATTTCAGCGAATTCAGTTAAAAAATGCGCTCAAGAACCTCAAAATACCGAAAATTTAGGGGTACCGTTATATGGGAGCTATGCTTAAACGTGGACCGATTTTCTCCAATTTCAATAGGGTTTGTCCTTGGGCTAATTAAGTGACCTGTGCCAAATGTCATCAAAATCGGATCATAAATGCGACCTGTACTTTGTTAACAAAAATACATGGACGGACAGACAGACGGACATGCATAAATCGACTCAGAAAGTGATTCTATGCATATTCTCAAAAGGAACCATGGGTCTATCTCAATTATTTTTGCCTGTTACAAACATATGCACAAAGACATAATACCCTGTACCACGGTGTGGTGAAGGGTATAAAAACAACAACAAAACAATAAAAAAATTTTTGTAAGTTATTTTTCTGCTATTTCAAATCTTCAATTGTATATGTGTAAAGTTACAAAACTTAACAAGCATTGGTTTTGATTTACCAGCCCATTGAAAATCTTGAAAAATTAATTAAGGGAACCCCCCTCCATTCTCGATTTTTTATGTTTAAGATTTTAAATGGACTGGTAAATGAATACCAATGCTTGTTAAGGTTTGTAACTTTGCACATATATATTTGAAGATTTAAAGAGGAAGATAAATAATTTACAAAAAAATTTTGTTGTTGTTTTGTTGTTGTTTTTTGTGATCAAAGAAAAGTCCTTATTTTTGATGGCGGGCATGATAACTCCTCACTGGAACATCGGAATCCGAAAATTCCAACGGTGTTAGAAAGAGTACATGTCTGGCTCTCGTATGAACTAGGATTATTGACTTCGCTCTAAAATTAACAAAATGGCGGACCTTTGAAAAAATATTTTTGGAAAATAGCCGATTTTTTACCAAAAACCAAGTTAAAAAATAAGGAAGATCTTAACCGATTGGCTTTATCCTAGTTCATACGATAGCTATACACTCACAGAGAAACGTGTAAAAATTTGGAATCGATTGGGTTATAAGTTCTTGAGTTATCGTGCCCGCCATTCGCACAAAAATTTTTAGAGAAAAACGCGTTTAAAGTTTGAGAAGCCCTTCAGCCGTCACTTGATGCTGACACAAAATTAATCGGCTATATCTTCAAGAGTTCTTGAGATTTTTACTTGAAATTTTGCAGGGACATTCTTGAATTAGTGTAGATTGGAATTAAGTCAACAAAAATTTTGACCCCGAGAATGGGGGGGGGTCCCCTTAAGGAAAGTTTTCGGCATTTATTCTGGTTGTTTAATAACACCCTTTAATACTACCCTAGAAACGATATATGTGTATGACAGGCCCGTAAATCTTGTCTAGAACACTTCAAAGTCAAGGACACATGCCAACCATCCGAAATATTTCTCAAAATTAAAAGACTTCTTCCCATAAGCTGCAAAAATTACTTTTTATAATATAAATACCCTTATTGGGGATGGTGTTGTTTTTTACACCAATTTCCCTAGTACAGGATTTACAATATCTGTCTCTAATATGGCCACTTGTCGGTTGATACTGTTATATGGTGAAGGGTAATAAAACCATATGGTTAATTTAGTGTAATGGTTAATCCGTACAAATCACAAAAGAAATCGACTTGACATATATCGAAAATTTTAACAACAAAGGTAGAGGGATGCCGTTCGATATTATGAAAATCGTACATACTTTACATACAATAAAACTTTGAAAACAGGAACGAGGACATTTCTGCCAAAAACTGGGCCGGGTTTGTTTTAATGAATTTTTTGTCGGTCGTTTTTTTCATCATAATTCATAATAACAGAAATTTTCCACTTCTTCAATTATAGAAGTTTTAAAAACAAAATCATGGAAAGTCACCGTAGTTTCGTGAATTTATCTAAACCTAAAGCATATTAACCGGTAAATTATTATTTCAGAAAAATTAAAGGCAAAAGGCTGACGCCTCCACAAACAAAAGCAATACCCTCCTAATTTATTTTTTTTAAGAGTTCATTTGGCTACATTACAAAATCTTATTAAAATAATATGTTTAAAATAACCTAGTCCCTCTATCTATCAGGTACTTTTTCTCCATGTTCTCCTTCGTTTAAAAAAAAAAAAAAAAAAACAAACAATGTTCTGGTTTGAAAAGGGTCAACTAAGGTTAAAAATAACAAAATGTCGAAAAGTCATCGTTTTAATTTCATTTTTAAACTTTGTGCGTTCAAACTGTCTGTAAAGCCATTAAAAGTAAATTGCGTCCTTCTTAACAGCAGATTTTTTCTCTCGTCCTCCTTCTTTGGTTTTGTTATAATAATTCATTTGCAACAGCAGAAAAAAAGAGCACAGCCCTGCCTAATTTTTTTTTCCTTCGCATTTTTTTAAGTTTGTGTAGGAGGTTTCTATATTTTCGTTTCAAGTTTTTAATTTCATGCCGTTCAATACTTATCCTTGGCGTTTGCCACTTTTTTTTCCTTTTTTGGTTTTTTGCCTTGTATGGCCACTCCCATGTTTGCCAAAAGCAATTGCGTTCATATTTGCGCAACATTAGTTTTTAATTAAAAAAAAAAGAAAAAAAAAACTTAATCGTATCCAAGTTAAATTTGCTATGGATTGTCGGGGAATGAGAATGTGAAAAAAACACATCGAAAACCCTAGAAGCGAAGTGTTGTTTCATGGTGACGCCATCGAAAAAAAACCAAACTTGTTTCGAAAGAAAATTTCTAAAGAGCGAGATAGAAAAAAAGGGAAGTACAAGACATGAACTTTATTGGATTCCAGCAAAATGTCAATATTTTACTACATAATTGCTGAGGTTGTGCAGCTTGAGGAATGGGTAAAAGGGGGCGGTAATCGTAGATAGGTACGGCATCTGCTTCCTGTTAAAGTGCAGAAATAGAATAAAACGAAGAAGTGTTGCATGTTAAATTGTCTATTATTAAATGTTGCAAGATAAACGAGATTTTTATGCAAACTTTGTCGTTTTAAGCGTTTCAACAAAGATAGTGAGTGGGGTGAATATAAAATGTAAAGTTTGTATAATTTCCATTCATGTTTTTTTGCAGTAGAAAAAAAAGATGAATACATTGTTGTCATTAGGAGTGGCAAGGGAAGGATATGCATTTAATGCAATTATGTGGTAAATTGCTATTAAAAAATTAACTAGATATGAATTGTTGTTTTTAATGGTGCCCATAAAGATAATGGAATATTTGAAGAGGCAAATTTTGTGCTTATTTTTTATTAACTTATCGATGAATGTCGTTAATAAATATATTAGGTTGAGAAAAATATCTATTATTTTTATTTGAACTATAGGACTTTATTTAATATGCTGCGGAATGTCCGATTTGCTTCGTTTTTCAAAGGTAACATCATAATGCCTCTCTCATAGAAGTCCTGCTCTCTATTTGCAAACAAACTCTAGTAGTCGATTTTCATAACCCTCCCTAGATACCAATTTTTTTATCATCAAAGATATTTTGCAATGCGAGAATAATCGGATAATCGCTTGGTGCCAAGTCCAGACTTTAAGGTGGATGCATTAAAACTTCCCAACCAAGATCCCGAAGTTTCTGGCGGGTCACTGTAGATGTGTGTGGCCTAGTGTTGTCCTGGTGGAGCACGACATCTCTCCTGTTAGCCAATTCTCTGCGTTTCTTGTCAATTGCTCATAATAAATAACTCATGACCAGTGTTGATAAAAAATGCTAGATTTTGTTTAAAAAAGTGCTAAAAAAATTTAAATAGTGCCAAATAAAAGTGCTAAAAATCGTATAAGTGAAATTAGTAGAATTGTCTGTAATTTAATATTTTGAATTATCATTATGTTTCGGGATGGTCCCTAGAGAACTAAATTTTGTGAACGTCGCGTACATTTTACCTCAAATTGAATATAATATTTTGAATTATCTTATTTTAATGATGTGTAAAATTTCCCCACTGCAAGGAATTAATATCAGTTTGTTTGGGATTTTAGAGAATACATATATGCAGACAACTATCCAGGTGAAGGTTTGCACAAAGTCCTCATATTAAGGGGACCCCCCCACTCCCTGCGTCAATTTTTTTTGATTTAATTAGAGTCTACGCTAATTCAAGAATGTCCCTACAAAAGTTCAAGTGAAAATCGCAAGAACTCTTAAAGATATAGCCGATTTATTGTGTCAGCATCAAGTGGCGACTGAGGGCTTCTCAAACTTTAAACGCGTTTTTCTCTATTGCGAACCTAATAACCCAATCGATTCCCAATTTTTACACGTTTCTCTGTGAGTGTATAGGTATCGTATGAACTAAGATAAAGTCAATCGGTGAAGATCTTCCTTATTTTTTAACTTGGTTTTTGGTAAAAAATCGGCGATTTTCCAAAAATAATTTTTCAAAGGTCCGCCATTTTGTTAATTTTAGAGTGAAGCCAATAATCCTAGTTCATACGAGAGCCAGACATGTACTCTTTATAACACCGTTGGAATTTTCGGATTCCGATGTTCCAGTGAGGAGTTATCATGCCCGCCATCAAAAATAAGAACTTTTTTTAATTACAAACCAGAAAGGAAAGTAGTAAAGTCGGACGGGGCCGACTATATGATACCCTTCACCACTTTGAGTATATTCAACAGATGAATCCTAACAGACGTCGCATTTTTAAAGGACCAGTAAAATGAAATTGGAACCATAAACAGGTCATTCTGCAACCGATACTAAATTGTTCATTTGGTCAGATCTTCAGGATTCAGGAAACTTAACACACATCATTCAAGACCTGATTAGTTACGCTGTGCCAAATTTCGTGCTTAAATCGACTCAAAAAGTGATTATATTCATATTCTCAGTCTCGTTTCCTTTTGCCTCTTACAAACATATGCACAAAGACATAATACCCTGTACCAGAAAAAAAAAAATTTGGTTCAAGAACCTAAAAACCTGAGGGCTACCAGAAAAAATTGACCAATATTTATAATTTATAGTGAAGAGATGTACTACCTAATAAGAACTCGACGTACTAAATCACAGTCAATTTGGTCGAAAAATACGATCAGAACCCCCAAAATACCAAAAATTTGGGGGTACCGTTATATTGGGACTACCAGAAAAACTGGACCTTATTACTTATAATTTTTAGTGGAGTAATTTGGTACCCAATAAGAACCCAATGTACAACATTTCAAAGAATTCAGTTATAAAACGAGCCCAAGAACCCGAAAATACCGAAAATTGGGGGTACCCTTATATGGGGGCTTTCCGAAAAAATGGGCATTAATTTACAATGTTTGGTAGGGAGATTTGCTACCCAATAAGAACACAAAGTACTAAATTTCAGCGAATTCGGTCGAAAAATGCGATCAAAACCCCCAAAATACCGAAAATTGGGTGTAATCTTATATGGGGGCTATCCGAAAAAATTGACCTTTATTTATAATTTTTGGTAGGGAGATTTGCAACACAATAAGAACTCAAAGTACCAAATTTCAGCGAATTCAGTTAAAAAACGCGCACGAGAACCTCAAAATACCGAAAATTTGGGTGTACCCTTATATGGGGGCTATCCGAAAAATGGACCTTTATTTATTTTTGGTAGGGAGATTTGTTACCCAATAAGAACACAAAGTATTAAATTTCAGCGAATTCGGTCGAAAAATGCGATCAAAACCCCAAAATACCGAAAATTGGGGGTAATCTTATGTGGGGGCTATCCGAAAAAATTGACCTTTATTTATAATTTTTGGTAGAGAGATTTGCTTCCCAATAAGAACTCAAAGTACCAAATTTCTGCGAATTCAGTTAAAAAACGCGCTCAAGAACCTCAAAATACCGAAAAATTGGGGGTACCCTTATATGGGAGCTATGCCTAAACGTGGACAAATTTTCTCCAATTTCAATAGGGTTCATAAATGGGACCTGTACTTTGTTCACAAAAATACATGGACAGACGGACGGACAGACGGACATGCATAAATCGACTCAGAAAGTGATTCTATGCATATTCTCAAAAGGAACCATGGGTCTATCTCGATTATTTTTGCCTGTTACAAACATATGCACAAAGACATAATACCCTGTACCACACTGTGGTGAAGGGTATAAAAACAACAACAAAACAATAACAATTTTTTTTTGTAAATTATTTTTCTTCCCTTTGAAATCTTCAAAATGCAAAGATACAAACCTTAGTAAGCATTGGTATTGATTTACCAGCCCATTGAAAATCTTGAAAAATTAAAATCGTGAATGTGGGGGGGGGGGGTTCCCTTAAGTTCCATTCTGTGGTTTCTGGTAGGGTATGAGATATATTAGCGAACAATTTTCTACTTAGGTATATACCTGGATATATCCCCATATAAAGGTTTCATCCTTCTTGCCTACTTTTATGGTTTAAAACCTTTCCCCGCCGAATTGTCTGTAATTTAAAAATATGTTTGCCGAAGTTATTCGATGTATGCCCATTTTTTTTACATAACCCCATTATAAAGAGGAACGCGACCTATTATCGGTACTCTGAAGTGGCTATAATTTGGCATGGAAAATCAAGCTTATAGCGTGAAACATAGTGACATTTTAATGCCTTGATTTGAAATCGAAAATAATACGCTAGATCACTTTTTTTGGTGCTAAACGAGTTTGAAAAGTGCTAAATCTAGCACTAAAAGTGTTAAATTGGCAACACTGCCTATGGCGAACCTTATGGAAATCGTTAAAATTCGGTTCCGTTTAAAATATAACTTCTATATATATTTTTTAGAGTTTTATATATAACTCCGCTTTCATGTAAATTTTGCAACAAATAATAAATGTTAGACTGATTGAGATGCAATTTTGCAGTGCGTACTGTATAAGTCAGTCAATCACTTTACTCTTTTATTATTATGGAGTAATAATTCTTATTATCAAACCCGATCATAATTTCTACACGTCGGGTTATGGTGCGTATAAGCATTTCATGCAATTTTACATGTTACTAATACGACATGATGTCATATTAGCTGAACTTGGTGGCGTTGAACACGAAATATTTCTCATTGGAAAATAAGTGAAGTGCATATATGCACACATCGATTAACTCCGCATTTTGAAAAATATTAAATTTAAGTGCCAGAGGCTTTGGTCCTAGTAGATTCTTGCAGTACGAGAACAGACCATATATTTTGAAACAATTATAAATGTAATCAAAGAAGTCATAGACATAATTTTAAGGCATATATAGGCTTTGCATACTTTTTATATATTCAAATTTTCATTTTCATTTCGAAAACATTGAAAAAAGAAATTCAAAACTTCATACATGTGAAAGAATATTTTCATAAAATTGAAAAAAATGTAAACTCCTCGAAAACTTCGAATACTGAATACTGTTTATCCCATGGTGTCCAGTAAAAACAAATATTTCAAACTATAAGTATTTTGCTGAGAAGTTTTATGTATTGGTACTTACAATTGCTCACTTCCCTAAAAGTATACATATGATACGATTCTTGGATAATTGGAGCCATCGAATAATGGCAATTGGATGTAAAACATGATTATGGAATTCACCACTGAATGGAGAAGACACTGCCTCCTGTGAGTATTTCAAAATAGAAAACGTATTTGTCACGAAAATCTGTCCATTGAAGGTCACGTTATTATTATAATTATTATTATTATAAGAAAAAATTATACGCCTTAATGTACATATGTATGTGAGTTAAGATTTGTATTATTTTTTTTTTTTTTTTGGATTTACATTCCAAATGACTTACAGATGTTTTAATCTAAAATTTTATAGGTTTTAAGTGAGAAAAATGTATGGATGCTACGTCTGCAACTGGCCCAATTTCAAAAAAAGGCATGACGCCATTCTAGTCTCATATTGATTGGTTGGGCAAAATTTCGTCTCAATGAACCGATTCAACGAAACTTATATTAACTTCTGTAAATTGTACACAATTGTGTGCCAATCGGAAGATAAGACATATGGGAGCCATATTTTAATCTGAATCGATTTTCACGAAACTTAGCATATATCATTCTAGACTTAATTCAGTACGCTATGTCAAATTTCGTGCAAATCTAATGAAATATGGCTGCTTTGGTAAACTATTTGCACAAATTTGAACAAAACAAGTAAAAAGTGTCAGTCGATGTTTGCCGACAGATATATACCCCCAGTCTATGGTTTGCGGAGGCCTTCGGAATTAGACACAGATTTTATTATTAGCTTTATATATGAAATATGTTTTTATCAAAGAGGTTTCGGATATTATGTTGATACAATTTTGACCATTTGTGAGGGATATACCGGAAGGAGTGAACTACTGGGTCCCATCTTCAAACTTGATATATTCTTGGTAAAGATAATAGGTTGTGCAAAATTTGGTTCAAATCAAGAGAATGATGTGTGTTAAGTTTCCTGAAAGTCGTCCAGATTTAGATATAGCTCACATATATATTTGCGCCCGATTTATTGTAAATGGTGTTTTAGAGTCCCTGAAAAGATGTGTGCCAAGTTTCCATAGGATTGTCCGCTTGACATACAATTTTGTACAATGTATTGACGGTAATATAAATTAAACTCTGGCAAGTTTCGTTGATGTCGGTTCAGATTTATATATAGCTCCCACATATATATTTCCGTCCGATTTAATATAATTGATGTATCGAAGTCCATGTATACCTTTCCATTTGCACATAATTTGGCATAGCGTACTGAATTAAGTCTAAAATGGTCTGAACTAATTTTCGTAAAAGTCTGTTCAGTTAGGTTTAGCTCCCATATTCTTCTCTTCCGATTATACGTTAGACCCAAAGTTTGTCCGATTAACACAAAAATGTGTAAAATGAACTGAAATTTATATATCATCAGATTTAGATATAGTCTCCACAAATGTGTTTTCATCCTAATTTATGTAAATGGAGCACCAAACTCCTAATGTTTGTCAAATTAACAAGAAATTTTGCACAACGTATCAAATTGAGACTAGAATGACGTTATTGCGTTTTGTTTAAAGGGGTGCAGATGCAGACATAGCTTCCATATATATGGGGGCGGATTAAATTCTGAAAAATACCGATATAGAATAGCATGTATCAAGTTTCCTTTAAATCGATTCGAGTCTGCCCGAATGAAATGAAATGTAACATAGGTTGCAGAAAGACATGGTTATGAATTGATGTTAATCGGTTCACTTATAGATAAAGATCACATAATTATATTCATTCAATAGAGATACATATGTACAATATACGCAATTTGGGCAATATAGTCGGCCTAGTCCGACTCTACTACTTTCCTTACTGGTTTTAAAAATAAACCAACTTTATAAAATTACCCATATTCAATTTACTCAATCTGCCTGCTGGTAAAATTTAAGAAAACTAATCTTTCTGATTTTCATAATCGTTCTCCCATATTTTTCATTTTCAGTATTGTGATAAAATACCTCTGGGCAGAACATTTTCAATATATGTCCATGTTTTGGCCCATACAAATATATTATCTCATTTTAACTTGTGCATTTTTAGCGATATTATTCAAATTTTCATTAACTGATTCTCAAAAGTTAAAGTACTTCCTGCCATACTTCATGTTCTGACATAGACCTCATTTCAAAGTGTGACATGAATAATCAAAATAATGAAAACCACAAATGAAATAAACTTTGTCTTTGGTCTTAAGAATTGATTCCTTATGAACCGGATAAGCTCGACCAAATTTAGAATTGGCTTTAAACTGGGTGCGCGGGGTCTAAAGAGAAACACCTCTAGGTTTACAGTTTATAATTTTCTAATGATCACTTCTACATATTTGTTCTATTCTTAACATTTTCCAGTAAAAATTGCCTTTTTTATCGCTCGTAATTTTTTTTCTATCTTCATACCGTATACAGCGTTAAAATGTTAGCTTAATTTAATTTATTTTATCGACATCTCTTATCCGCATCGGTCGTCCACAACGACGACGACCTTATAACAAAACAAGTTATCTCTTCTACAGTTAACTGACTGACTGCATGCATAGCATCCATATAATACATCGTCGGAATACATCAGCGATGAGCCATCCTGCTTCTCCAAACAACGATGAAGTGTTCAGCGTCGCTGTTGTTGCCATCATTGTCGTGTTTGGTCGTTCATTTACACGTTAACGTGCTCAAAGTGTCTCATAATGAAAAGTGAAAAGCCGCTCAAACACTTACAGCCACTTAAGTGGTTCCATTTCACAAAAGATGCTTCGGACTCCTGTTTGAATGAATGAATACAGGCATGCTAAAGAAATGGGCCCGGTTGAGTATTACGCTGGGTGGATACTTGCTACTTGAGAGCATTCAACTCATTCCCACTTCACGTTGTCGTCATCCTCATCATTATCATCATCATTATCGTCGTCGAGGTAGTCATTGTTGTCGTTGTTGACGTTTCCTCGAAAGAAATGGTGTAGAATAAACGATGGCATTGTAGAAAACGCACAGATGACGATGCGACTGTGGCCCAACAAGAAGACATCCTTGGCTGTAGCCTGGATTTAGTTAATGGAGCACGTTGTAGTATGCCTTGCAGTAGAAAATTAATTGCTAAAATATTATTATAGAAGAAATGCACATAGAAAATTGTGTGTGTGTGAGAGAGTGAGTGTGTGCCTGCTGTACAACTACTCTTCTCCATGCATTTGTGATGTTAAGGACCTTGTCAATGAATGAACGAACAACACAACGACTACGACGACGATGAGCACAACGAACAGAATGGAATGATAAGGACAAC
>NW_026872566.1:0-13235 GCF_032173495.1 Musca vetustissima
TCAAAGTACTAAATTACAGCCAATTCGGTGGAAAAATACGACCAAAACCACCAAAATACTGCAAAGTGGGAGGTACCGTTATATGGGGGCTACCAGAAAAGGTGGGCCTATATTTATAATTTTTTTTGTGGAGACATTTAGTACCCAATATGAACCCAATGTACCAAATTTCATCGAATTCGGTTGAAAAACGCGCTCAAGAACCCCAATATACCGAAAATTGGGGGGTACCCTTATATGGGAGCTATGCCTAAACGTGGACCGATATATCCCATCTTCGAACTTGCCTGCAGACAAAAGACAACCCTATGCAAAATTTCAGCACCCTATCTCAATTCCTTCGGAAGATAGCGTGATTACAACAGACGGACGGACGGACAGACGGACATGGCTAAATCGTCTTAAATTTTACCCTGATCAAGAATATATATACTTTATAGGGTTGGAAATGAATATTTCGATGTGTTACAAACGGAATGACAAAAAAATTAATATACCCTCCATACTATGGTGGAGGGTATAAAAACATAGTACAATTCGGAAGATGTAGATATGGGTCCACTCCATAAGGGTTATTTTTTCCAAAAGTATCTGAGTTGTTCAGAACTTGCATATCGTAATATATTGTACAAAGACTATAGATGAGTACTCATTTAAAGGAAATTAAGTATCTGATTTGGTCCCAACATAGACATTTATACTACGTATAGATTTAAATATGGACTATAAAGGTCAATTTGCTTCAGTTTATCCTCAAATCAGGTTTACTGTCTGAAAAGCTACAAAAATAACGATTCGCATCTGTCTCTCGCGAATTTATGATATTCAGTTTAAGTAGTTAAGGACGAGTAAGATGCACAAGGACAAGCAGCAGCAGCAACAACAACAATGAACATTTGGTATAAATTATTTTCTGAAAATACCAAATGTATATTTTTCGTTGGGGGAGGGGGTGATGAAAAAGAAAACATATCTAGCGAAGAGCATTCGATTGCTAACCCCAATGGCCGGCCATTTCCATCATATGAGCCATAACACAATGGGGCGTTTGATTGTTAAGACCAGGCAGACACAGACACACACTCTCTATCGCCACCCATTCTCATATGTATCATTATTATAATACGCCAACTAAAAGTGTTGAAAAATATAAATTAACACGCCTAATCATTTCATAATCACCTATGGGACACAATCAGGCAACAAAAATCAGAAGCTGGTGCGACATCCAAAGTTTTATTTGGTTTGGAAGGGGAGGTGAATTTTGTGGAAAAATCACTGAGGCAAGAAAACGCCTAATAAAATTAATAGACAGCTAAAGTCAAAACTACAACACTTTAACGAAACAAGAAAAATGATTAAACCGAATAGAAGATTCATCCAATAAATGGCACAGTGGGAGAAAGAAGACGATAGGAGTGTCTTTGAGTTTTGGTGCACCATATACATGTCATCCGATGAAAATATATGGGAGCTATGTGTTAATATGGACAGATTTAAAACAAACTTAATACACCTCATTCTATACTCAACTCAGTACGCTATACAAATTGAAGGACACTCGAACAAAAAGTTGGGTCTTTGGTGCACCTTTTACATAAGATGGTTCGAAAGGATATATACGGTTCCGGTCTTCACCATTCCAAACTCAATACCGGTTTATTCCAACAAAAGGAGTCGAGATAGACCCATGGTTCCATTTGAGAATATGCATAGAATCACTTTCTGAGTCGATTTATGCATGTCCGTCCATCTGTTGATGTTAAATTGTAAACAAAGTACAGGTCGCATTTATAATCCGATTTGGCTGAAATTTGGTACAGCTCATTTATTTGGCCCAAGGACGAACGCTATTGAAATTGGGAAAAATCGGTTCAGATTTAGATTTAGTCCCTGCAAATCATTCGATTTGCACGAATTTTTGCATAGCGTACTGAATTAGGTCTAGAATGATGTGTGCCAATTTTCGTGAAAATCGGTTCAGATTTATATATAGCTCCCATATATAGTTTCGCCCAATTTTTGGTAAATGGTACACCAAAGTCCCTGAAAATCTTTCGATTTGCACGAATTTTGGCATAGTGTACTGAATTAAGTCTAGAAAGACGTGTGCTAAGTTTTGTGAAAATCAGTTCAGATTTAGATATAGCTCCTATATATAGTTTCGCTCGATTTATGGTAAATGGTGCACCAAAGTCCCTCAGAATCTTTCGATTAGCACAAATATTGGCATAGCGTACTGAATTTAGTCTTGAAGATTGTCTGCTAGGTTTCCTGAAAATCGGTTCAGATTTAGATATAGCTCCCATATATAGTTTCTCCCGATTTTTGGTAAATGATGCACCAAAGTCCCTCAAAATCGTTCGATTAGCACGAATTTTGACATAGCGTACTGAATTTAGTCTAGAATGATGTGTTCGTGAAAATCGGTTCAGATTTAGATATAGCTCCATATAAAGTTTGGCCCGATTTTATGTAAATAGTGCACCAAAGTCCGCATATATCTTTCGATTTTGGGATAATGTGCAGAATTAAATCTAGAATGATGTGTGCAAAGTTTCGTGAAATTCGGTTCAGATTTACATACACCTCTACATATATTTCCGTCCGTCCGATTTTAAGTAAATGGTGCACTAAAGATCCATAGCTATGCCGAATGACACAACGTACTGAAGTTAAAATAAATTAATCTCTGATAAGTTTCCCTGAAATCGGTTCAGATATAGATATAGCATAGCTTCCATATACTTTCGACTTTTGGATGCATATGCTGAATAAACCCAAAGTGGTGAGGGGTATCATATGGTCGGCCCAGTCCGACTTTACTACTTTCCTTACTGTTTTTTTTTTAATTTTTCCCCCAGTGTAAATTAAACACGAGAAATCAAATAAACCCCATCACGCTCATACCGATATCATGGACGTTTTCATAAAAAAAGTTTAGCCGTAAATGAGAAAACAAAAATTAGGGGGGAAAGATGTCGATGATCATCATTGGCATTTTGGATAGTACGTATGATGAGAAGAAGTGATGAAGTAGTCGCCAACACGATACACTGGCTGACTGAATTCATTGTGCTTATTAACTGTGTGAAAGATTAAAATTATGAAAAAAAAATCCAAAAAATATTTTTCAAAAGTCCATACACAGACTATGCAGCCGACAAAAAATCACCAGAAACAACAGATTGACTGACAGACAGACATTCCTCCCATGCACACACACACATATGCCTGTCTTATACCCGATCAAATATATACGAATATGATTTAATGATTTCAAATATTTCTTTTTAATGATATCTTTTTTTATAAATGAATATAAGCAACAAGAATCCCATAACAGACACACACACTATTTTCTAAATACCATACAGTAGCCAAAAAAAAAAAACTTTGTAGTGGATTTCTGTCGATCATAACACCGCCAAACAGACAACTAAGAAATAATAAAAATCACTGAAATATTGATACCAAATGAAACGAAAAATTAAAAAACAACACCAACAACCGGGGTAAATGATTAAAAGAAATTAGAAGCAAACAGATTTTGTTGTGATTTCTTTTATGAGTGTGTGTGTATATATCTTGGGTCTATGGGAATCAATTTCTTTGGGTGGCAAAAATTAAAAACAAAAGAACAAGTGAAATAATTTGATATATTGTGGTAATGGTAGATCAATGGAGCACCTAATATACAATATACAAAATTTGTGTAGGTTTCTGAAATTAAAAAATCACACTAGGGACAATTCAAAAATCGGACGGGGCAAATTATATGATACCTACCTATCTGAATAGATTTAAAAGAAATTTTATACACGCTTTCCCAGACATAGCAACAATTGGGCACCACCATCATGACAGCCATGATACGATCAGAAGTGTCGTAATGCAACTGAGGTGAAAAACGCTGCGTATAGGACAACCCTGGAAATTTTACCAACGAGGAAAACACCAAACCGAAGACTTTAGTGCAGGCAAATACTCCTGTAGAGTTGAAGATGGAAACCTGGTGACAGATGCAGATAGTGTGTTGAGGATTTGGAAGGAACATTTTGAAAATCTTCTGGTATAAAATATTGACGGTGATGAAGATAACCCAGAACCAATAAGAAATGAAATGGTATAGAGTGTATACAACCTAGCCAAGATGAGGTCAAAATAGCAATTAATCGGTTGAAGAATAATAAAGCAACATGTGCAGATTGTTTATTCGATACCGGTGGTCAGATGCTGGGCAGGAGCATGCACCAGTTGCTTAGTACAATTTGCCAAGAGGAATGCATGCCAAATGATTGGAACATCAGCTTCTGTGCCCAATCCGCTCAACAGCCCAATCCGCTCAAAGGTGTTTAAAGACATCCCTGCGAAAATAATACGGCTATCCAGGATAACTTGAACTGGCACAATGTCAGCAGTTAAAGTCGGAAAGAACCTGTCGGAGCCCTTTAATACCGAACTTGGTGACAGTTTGTCGTGTGACCTATTTACCATCCTGCTGGAAAAGTTCATACGAGTCGCAAAGGTAACAGAAATTACACTTTGTACACCAAACAACACGCCGATGACATCAACATAATGGGTCGAACATTGCGAACGATAACAGCCACCTTTGAATAAATTGAGAAGGAGTTTGCCAAAGTGGGCCTGGAACTACATGTTGAGAAGACCAAGCAATCGATCGGCTAAAGAATAATAAAGCAACAGGTGCCGAATGGTTTACCGAACTATACAAGACCGATGGTCAGGAGCATGCACCAGCTGCTTTTTACAATTTTTCTAGAGGAATGCATGCCAAATTATTGGCATTCTGTGTCCCGTGCACAAAAAAGTTGACAAGAAAAGATATGTGCCAACTATGGAGAAATAAGTCTCCTCCCCATCGTATATAAAGTGCTATACAGCAATGACATTATTTGACCATACCAATGCGGCTTCAGTCCCGACAAATCTACCATTAAACAGATTTTCACTCTGCGCCAGATCCTGGAAAATACCCACGAAAAACTTTAATTCATTCCACTTATTCGTAGACTACAAAGCCGCATTCGACAGCCCATTCCGCTCAAATGTGTTTAAAGACATGCCTGCGTTGAGTATTCCTGCGAAAATAATACGGCTATCCAGGATAACTTGAACTGGCACAATGTCAGCAGTTAAAGTCGGATAGAACCTGTCTGAGCCCTTCAATACCGAATATGGTGACAGTTTGTCGTGTGACCGAGACGCAAAGGTGAACAAAAATTACACTTTGTATACCAAACAACACGTCGATGACATCGACATAATGGGTCGAACATTGCGAACGATAACAGCCACCTTTGAACAAATTGAGAAGGAGTTTGCCAAAGTGGGTCTGGAACTACATGTTGAGAAGACCAAGCTGATGATATCAACGCGAAAGACGTCCAGTAGACTCTGACCAACTGTGGAATTTAAGAACTTCGGAGTAGAAAAAGATTTCATATACCTTGGTATAAATTAGACTAATGACATTAGTTTTGAAATTCGAAAAAGGACAGTGTCAGCCAACAGGTGTTACTATGATCTAGGTAAGCAGTTTAGAAACAAGGCCACCTTACATCATACCAAATTCACACTCTACATGACGTTGATACTACCCGTGGTGTTATATGGATCTGAAGCACGGGTTCTTGCGCAAGCAGATGAGGCAGCTCTTGGAATGTTTATGATCTATGGGCCGTTCTGCGTTGTCGGTGAATATCGCCGTCGAATGAATCATGAGTTGTACCAGTTATTCTCGGACATCGGTATTGTCAGACGTGTCGAGCTGCAGCGACTACGTTGGCTAGGCCATATTTTGAGAATGGATGAGGATGCCCCAGCACAAAAGGCATATAAAAGCGATGGTTCACGCAGAAGGCCACGAATTCGATGGAAAGATCAAGTGCAATAGAACATTTCGGAACATGGTGTTTCAAATTGGAAGAGTTGGTTTTGTGCTCTTGGGAATCTTTTTAAGATCGGCTTATGGACATTTTTGCTGTCAGAAGCCAGCTAAATACGAATTAAAGACTTATTTCTGTACTCTGTACGTAGAGAATTAGGTTTATATATGTATTGTAGCTTTTTGTAAATATAAACCGGTTAAAGGGGACCCCGATTCTCGGTTTAATAAAATTGAATTTTGTTTTTGATTTAGTTCGAAAATACTCTAATTGAAGAAAGTCCCTATAAAATTTCATGTGAAAATCGGAACAACTACATGTGAAATCTATACCTAAATCTGAATTGATTTCAACGAAGCTCAGTACACTCATTCTACAATCAATAGAGTACAATATTCAAAATTTAATCTTAATCGGACAAAAATATATATGGGGGCTATATGTAAATCTAAACCGATTTCAATGGTAGATTAAATACCATATGCAAAATTTTGTGTCAATCGGAAACATATTAGATGCTTGATGTAACATTTATCTCGAATCGGACGAAATTATATATGGGATAGCGGAGGTTATATATAATTCTACATACCATATTACAAGAATAAGTGCAGAACTTTTTAAAATTTCTTAAATCAAGTAGTTCATATACAGTTCATTTCGAAAGGAGAACTTTCCCTGGAGATCTTCTATTCCCAGAAAACGCAATATGAATGGCAAAATAGCATCTCCATACGGATAATATGCAAATATTCTTAAACTCCAATATATTTTCCATTCCCCGACTCAATCGAATTTGAACTCACTGTATTATTTATTGTATCAAATATTCAGTTCCTTCAAATATTCAAATCCATTCGTTTCTTCACTGACTTCCCAAATCATCGCTTGCCAACAAATACATCGATTAAACTAATAATAACTCCCCACAAAGCATAGCAAATTAGGGCATCACACACACACACATGATTTCTAGTTAATCGTTTTACACTTGTCATGGAATCAAATGCCAAAAAAAAATCTCAGATGTTTTCATCTGTCGGCTGTGTGTGGAGGTGTTGTTGTCGTCGTTGTATTTGATACCCACTGCACCATATTTCTATTTTGTTAATATTATTTATGGGATTTATGATTAAATTTCTAAGTTTAAACAGATGTTGTGCGTTTCTGCTTTCGTCTGCAAAGTTAGCGGAATTATAGATTATAATTTAGATATGATTTGTTTAGTCAATTTAAATTAAATACATAATATTTTTCATGGTATTTTGTCATAACGTTTTTGTTTCGTTTTAAATTAGATTTGTTGTCATTCGGTTTAATATTTATTTTTGTTTTGATTCTGTTCGGTTTTTATCAAAACATTAATGCCTTTCTTTGTTTATTGGTATTTACCGATTTTGGTGCAAGAGAGTGAGTGTTCGCGTGTGTGTATGAGTGTTTGTGCGAAAAGATAAAATAATTATTCCGCATAATCAATTATAACTTTTAATACATTCGTTAAGACATGTGTGCGGAATATATCTATAGTTCTGATGGTTTATTGGTAGGTAGGTAGGTCGGTCGGTCGGTAAGTAGGTAGGTAACAGTTAACGTAACCACTACCACTGTTAAGCTCTTAAAAAACCTCAGACATCGATTTCATTCAATTGGCGTCGTCCCATTAACCATTACCACTGTCATCATATACATGGCTTTGTATGTTGGTATTTATCTTGAAAATATTTCTACTGGCTTGTGTATGTGTGTGTGCTTGTGCACTCGGTTTTTTATATTTGCTTTATACATTTAAGCTTTACTAAATGAAATCAATTTTTATCGCACCTTTTACGGATTAATTGTGATATCAGCTCCATAACACATATATACCCTCGTGGATGGATAGATAGATATACTACACATTCAATCCCATATTTGCACATATATATGCACACATATACATATATTTATAAGTTCACAATAAAATTATAAGTTCTTAACGTTGCCGTCTGTCGTAAAGCTTTAGATAAAATGCAATTATGTACTTAACATGCAGAGATGGACAATCGGAAAAGGGAATTTGCGTTAATTTGGAAAATTGCACTTTTATAATCTTCACAGGGAAACGAGATAGACCCATGGTTGTTTTTGGAAATATGCATGTCCGTCTGTTGATGAAAAATTGATTTGGATGAAATTTGGTACAGCTCATTTATTTGGTCCAAGGTCGGACCGCATTGAAATTGGAAAAAATCGGTTCAGATTTAGATATAGCTCCCATATATATTTTCGACCAATGTCCCTATATATTATTCGATTTTCACGATGTTTAGTATAACAGACTGAATTGTGTCTAAAACGATGTCTGCTAAGCTTCATGAAAATCAGTTCAGATTTAGATATAGCTCCCATATATATTTTCGTCATATATAATGTAAATGGGGCATCAAAGCACCTATATATCTTTCGATTTCCTTGAAATTTTGCACAACGTACTGAATGGAGTCTGGAATAATGTCTGCTAAGCTTTGTGAAAATCGGTTCTGATTTAAATATAGCTCCCATATATATATTCGTCCGATTTTAAGTAAATGGCGCATTGAAGCCCCCCATATTTTATTCGATTTGCACGATATTTGGCATAACGTACTGAATGGAGTTAAGAGTGATGTGTGCTGAATTTTGTGAAAATCGGTTCAAATTTAGATATAGCTCCCATATATATTTTCGTCCGATTTAAAGTAAATGGTGTACCAAAGTCCCTTAATATCATTCGATTTGCACGAAATTTGGCACAGCGTAATGAATTAGGTATAGACTGATGTGTGATAAGTTTCGTGAAAATCGGTTCAGATTTAGATATAGCTCCCATATATATTTTCGTCCGATTTAACGTAGATGGTATACCAAAGTCCCTTAATATATTTCGATTTGTACGAAATTTGGTACAGCATAATGAATTAGGTCTAGAATGATGTGTGCTAAGTTTCGTGAAAATAGGTTCAGATTTAGATACAGCTCACGTGTGTAGTTTCGTCCGATTTTATGTAAATGTTGCACCAAAGTTCCTATACATCTTTCGATTTGCATGAAATTTTGCACAGGCTACTGAATTAAGCCCAGAATTACGTGTGCCACATATAGATTATATTTTTAACAACGTGGCGTACGGAATAGCGTTTATCAATTTTGTTACAAATCGTTTTCCATAAATTTTCCCCATGTTACGCAGACGGCTCTAAATCTGCTCGAATGAAAGTTAGGATGGGTTGGAGAAAGAGAGAACATAGACATACAATTGTTAGAATACATATGTACAATATACCCAAAGTGGTGAAGGGTATCATATAGTCGGCCCAGTCCGACTTTACTACTTTCCTTACTGGTTTTTATTTGCCGAAAGTTAGCACATTAGGGATTAAGCTTGCTATTTGTAGCTTTGGCTGATATTACTGTTCATAATGACTGCAAAATTTGAGCTCTCTATCTCAATTATTTTGGAAAGTGATTGTTCAAATTATATTGAATTAATCCAATTTAAATGAAATTTCAGTTTTAAATTCACTTTAAAAAAGTCTATGTAACAGTTCCCATCTCTGTTGATTTATACTAATCACCATTGGATTTTCTTTTATTTAAAAAATAACGTCATACACCGGCATACAAACACATATACATATCAGCAATATTTGCAAATACCTTACCTTACCTTACCATACCATAAAATACAAATTAATACTAGGGAATGGTTACTACAAAAAATACAAAAACAATAATAAGTCAAAATCACATACGTAGATACAACGACACGACATTCAGTTTTTTTTTTCAAGCGAATAACACTCACGGTAAATGGAATTATGCGGTAAATTAAATGTAAAATATGTGCATAACCATATATGAAACACCTAAAGAATATTTTTTGTCGGTCTCAGGGATTATCTTATCTGTAGTATTTTTTGTTCATTCTTGTTGCTGTTGTTGTTCCATAAACATCAAACAACTGAGTGAGGTTTTAGGGAGCGATATTTCTCCCCCCTTCACATTATGTCGCCGATCAAACAAACAAATCGGCAAAATGCCACAAAGACCGAAATTGAAAGAGAAAACATAACTCCTGCATTAACGTTGGGTGCGAAATTGTCATAAGGGAACATACATACGACCATAACATGGATATACGAGTATGTATATCATTAGCTGTTACAATTAGTGACACATACACCCTATCGCGGTGTAAAATGTTTTGGGTTAAATCAATATTGAAATGTTTAATCGGCAACAATTTCTACTGAAATGACTCAATTTTTTTGCAAACAAATTTGAAAAGAACAAGCAGAAAAATTGCAGTGATTTGGTTGTTGTTATCTGGTAGAAAAAAAAAGATTAGAGTGAAATCCGGAAATGACAATATGTACATGTATAATAAAGACAAAAAAGAACGTTGTTATTTTCCCTGAGTTTGGTCTTCATAACATCATACATCGGTGGGGATTGTTGTATGGAATGTGGACATACCAAAAATTTAGAGGAACATTTTTAAGATGTCTTTTAATCCTCCAAACACCCGAAATGTCTACAATTTCATAGTTCGTTTGGAAGATGAACCGAGAATCATCCAAATATTTGAAATGGGTCGAGCTTTTTATGGGGGACTAAGTCGAAACACGAACCTGCTTAAAAACTGTTTTCGAAGTATTTTTTCCACCATGATCCCGAAATGCCTACCGAATGGGCTCTTCCTTTAGAAGGAAAAATGAGGCGTGATCTATTAAATGGGCTAAGCCAAAACATGGGCCGTTATGACAAATGTTTGGCGAAGATGTTTTCCCACCATGCTCCCGGAATGCCTACTGAAGGGGCAGTAATATTGCAAATTTTCCATGAAAAAGATTTTTATCCACCAAAAGCTTGGAAACTGTACGGGTTAGGTAATAACATGAATCTGTGTTGTTTTGCGATGTCCTTCAGGAGTAAATATATACGGTATAGAATACAAATTTTGTCATTTTTCACACATAAATATTGATCGACAGCTAAATCTTGATCGATCTTTATCAAAACAGGCATGCTTATTCTTTGGCCCCATCCCCTTCTCCCTGTAAAAATGCTCGATGCTTGGGCCATAATTGCGGCCTCTGGAGCGACCAAAAAACGGACAAAAATTTAGTATTTAGCCCATTTCACCCCCTAAATATTAACCGATCTTTACCAAAACAATATGGGACTTCATTGGCCAGAACCCATCCTACATGCAAAATTTCGTAAAAATTGATCCATAACTGTGGCCTTTATCGTGTTAACAAATTATAATGGACAGACGGACGGACACACATCTCTAGATCGACTCATTTAGTCGACATATGGCTATCGGTATACTTAAAAGTGGGTCTAGGACCAATATTTCGCGCCGTTACAAACTTTTGGGGCTGCACAAAGCTATAATACCCTGACAACATAGTTGTGTAGGTTATAAAAATTGTATTCCGAAAAAAATGTAATTCGAAATAACAAATTTAATTCGAATCTACACTAATTCAAAAATGTCCCTACAAAATTTCAAGTGAAAATCTCAAGAACTCTTGAAGATATAGCCGATTTAATGTGTCAGCATCAAGTGACGGCTAAAGGGCTTCTCAAACTTTAAACGCGTTTTTCTCTTTTGTGAATGGCGGGCACGATAACTCCAAAACTAATAACCCAATCGACTCCAAATTTTTACACGTTTCTCCGTGAGTGTATAGCTATCGTATGAACTAGGATAAAGCCAATCGGTGAAGATATTCCTTATTTTTTAACTTGGTTGTTGGTAAAAAATCGGCGATTTTCCAAAAAATATTTTTTCAAAGGTCCGCCATTTTGTTGATTTTATCATGGGGAGTTATCATGCCCGCCATCAAAAATAAGGACTTTTCTTTAATTCCAAAAAAACAACAACAAAACAATAACAAATTTTTTTGTGAATTATTTTTCTTCTCTTTTAAATCTTCAAATATATATGTGCAAAGTTACAAACCTTAACAAGCATTGGTATTGATCTACCAGCACATTGAAAATTTTGAAAAATTAAAATCGAGAATGGGGGGTTCCCTTAAAATCATTGCCTTTATATGAGGACCACACGTGGTCTCATATTGAAAAAAAATCCTGTGGAGAAGTTGAGATACAAACATGTGAATTCAATATTAATTATTCTAACAATTTATTTGCAAAACTTTAAAACTATGTTTTAATTATTGAAATTTCAATAGACGGGGGACAAGGCTCAATCGACTTTGAATTTTATACTGATCAAGAATATACATATAATAACAATTTTAATTTAGAAGGTAGAAGAAATTTCAAGGCATGTGTCGGTGGCAGCTACATCATGCATTCAGTTCAGTTTTTTAGATCATGAGCTTTGAGTGTGGACCCTAAGTAAATAGTACACTTCGTTGTTTGGCAATTAATAACAAGGGATTTTTAATCCATAAATGATTCAAATATTTGAAAAATCTCCCTTTCAAATGATTTAGCTGCAGGTTGCATTAGAATTCAATAAATCACCCGATGAAATATCGACATTGAATTTTTTCTTCATATGAACAAATAGAATTGATTCTATTTTCTAGTTTCAGGAAATAAGAATTCTTTACACTAATTCTCTTCTCCTTAAACATCGATCACTCACCCACATATACATATATTATGTATTATACACATATAATCTCCCTAATTAATTATCTTCACCATAAGATGTATATCTTCATTGCTTAAGATTTTTTCTTGTGCTATTTATTTGAACCATTTATTTTTTTTGGTTAACTCTTTTTCTTTCTTCAGTCAATGTTTACATTTAGTCATTGTCGCATTGTCGTTGTTAACGTAAGCATGTCGCCATGGTCTCATTATTATTATTATTTTTAGGTGCGTGCCTCTTATCTACTGATAAAGATTATGTATATCTGGTATAAGCTAAACTGAGCTAACAAGTCGTAAAAATAGATTATATCGTTATGGTAGAGAAACTTTCGTGATCTTGTCTAGCAGAAAGTAAGTGTGAATGGTGCAATATTATCTTCATTAACGAAAAGGAATGGAGGGAGAAAAAGACTGTACAAAATATTTTGGTAGAAAATATAGGTTTTTTACTAAAAATTATCGAAGAAGAAAAAATATCTTTACGTATGACCCTCTATTAAATGTAGTCTACAGACTCAATAACAAGAAAAAGTCGAGAAAAAACTACGAAAAAATTCGCTGTATTTTTTATCACTTTAATAGACCTTGAAAAAATCCTTTAAAAAATCACTGAAATTTTTTTTTTAAAATTTAACACTAATAGTTCTTGCATTTCAGCATATT
>NW_026872567.1:0-13422 GCF_032173495.1 Musca vetustissima
TGGTACAACTCATAGTTAATACGACGGCGATATTCACCATCAACGCAGATCGGTCATAAATCTTTCGGAGAATTTCTCTCAAACACTCCAAGAGCTGTCTCATCTAATTGCGTAAGTACCCATGCTTCAGATCCATATAATAGCACGGTTAGTATCAGCGTATTGTAGTGAGTGAGTTTGGTCTGGCGGGAGGTGGCCTTGATTTTGAGTTGTTTGCTCAGACCATAGTAGCATCTGTTGGCCAAAACTATCCTTCTCCGTATTTCAAAACTGATGTCATTCGTTTTATTTATGGCGGTACCAAGGTATATAAAATCTTTGACTACCTCGAAGCTGTAGTTCTCAAGGCCCACAGTTGGTTCGAGTCTACTGGACGTCTTGCGCGTTGATACCATCAGCTTGGTATTCTCGCCGTTTACTGCCGAACCCACTTTGGCAGACTCCTTCTCAATTTGTTCAAAGGTGGCTGATATCGCTCTCAGTGTTCGACCCATTATATCGATTTCATCGGCGTAGGCGAGTAACATGTGTTGTTTGGTGTACAGAGTGCCCTTTCTGTTCACTTGTGCCTCTCGTATGACCTTTTCCAGCAGGATGTTTTAAAATGTCACACGACAAACTGTCACCTTGTCTGAATCCTCGTTCGGCATTAAGGGACTCCGAGAGGTCCTTTCCGACTTTAACTGCTGATCTTGTGCCACTTAATGTTATCCTGCATAGCCGAATTAATTTTGCAGGAATACCAAACACCGACATGGCTTTAAACACCTCTGAACGGATAGGGCTGTAGTCAACAAATAGGTGGAATGTGTCAAAGTGTTTTTCGTGGGTTTTTCCAGGATTTGGCGCAGAGTGAAAGCCTGGTCAATGGTGGATTTGCCAGGTCAATGGTCCAATAATGTCATTGGCTTCAATCGTTCACACAGCACACTGGATAGCACTTTATATGCGATGGGAAGTTGGCACATATCGTATTGTCTCCTTTTTTGTGCACGGGACACAGGATGCTGAGGTTCCAATCATTGGGCATGCATTCATCTAGCCAAATTGTACTAATCAGCTGGTGCATGCTCCTGACCAGGATCTGACCACCAGTCGTGAATAGTTCGGCTGGTAACCCGTCGGCTCCTGCTGCTTTAATAAATTTCCGGACTTCATTCTGACTCCTGTACATCTCGATTTGCTCACGCTCACGTTTTTCTTGTTCTTTCTTCTTTTTTCTGAAAACACGTTTCTCCTCTCTCCTTTTCTCCCGATAATTCTCCATCACGTTACGTGTTGCTACTGTCTGCAGGGTTGCCCTATACGCTGCGTTTTTCAGATCAGTAGCATTACGACACTCCTGATCGTACCATGGGTTTCTTGGTGGTGGTTTTTGGTACCCAAGTGTTGCTTTTGCTGCAGTTTGTAGGGAGTAGGCCATTATTTGTCATTGTGCTTCTATACTATTATCGGGACAAGAAGTGCTTTCGTCAAGCAGGTGGGTAAGTTGAGCGGAGTAGGCCTCGGCTACCTGTTGTGTTTGCAGCTTTTCGACATCGAGTTTCCGTGTTACATTAGATCGCACCATTGCTGCTACATTGAGACGGGTGCGAACATTGCCTGCCACAAGGTAATGGTCCGAATCGGAAGAAATCCAGGTGGCCTTGTATATCGAAATGCTTGAATCTGGTGCTCCTAACTACCATGTTTTTTTGTTGCCACGATGTCAATCAACCTCATGCCGTTGTCGGATGTTTCTCCATGAAGGCTGAATTTTCCGACGGTGGGGCCAAAGATATTTTCCCTTCCGATTTTTGCATTAAAATCTCCTAGCAGAATTTTAATGTCATGGCCAGGGCAACGGTCATATGCTGTTTCTAGGCGTTCGTAAAAATGTCTTTGGTCTGCTCATCTTTGTCTTCGGTTGGAGCATGGGCGCAAATAAGACTGATGTAGAAGAACTTCGCTTTTATGCGGATTATTGCAATTCGCTAATCTACTGGAGTGAATCTGGAGACGAGGTCTTTTATTCTCCTATTAACCATAAATCCGCAGCCAAATTCATGTCTCGTTTCATGACAGCTATAAGACAGTGCGTAATCGTATGATTTACTTACGCCTATCCCTTTCCATCGCATTTCCTGTAAGGCAATAATATCGGCTTTTTACTTCTTGAGTACAGCCGCCAAAGCGAAAACTACGGGGATCGTCAACATTGAGAGTGGTTTGGTTTTCTTTTTCTTTCCTTTTTCATAGGAGGAGGGTTTTCCGAGTGTGGACAACTAACCCGACGCATCAACCTATTTTTTATAGTTCTTATGGGTGAACTCGCGGCACACATCAGCTCACTCTTTCAACGGGTGAAGAAAATAGTTACACCAGGTAACAACGCGGCGAGGTCAGTGTCCACAATTGAGATGAAAGAGGGACCAATATAAGCCTGGATTTCGCCATGTTAAAGCCAATCAGAGCCGTTGCTTGGTATCTATCATCCCTTACGCTGAATTAGTCATGTTTATAACCCTGCTAGTCCTTGAATATGTATCCTTAAAAATCCTATTCATAATATATATTTTTTTGGTCCACAGAAATCCAACCAATTGGCCACCCTTTTACTTTCCATTATCCCAACAAAAACCTTATTTCATCATCAACACACAAACAAATCCATATGGAATCCTCTGAATTACAACACCACCTTCCAAGCATTGCTTAAATATACACTTTTTGCAATCTTCTCATAACTTAGAGCTTTCTAATGCCGAACTGTGCAAAAATAACAACAACAAAAGTCACGTAGCCAAGGCAAATAGTTATTGACCGAAGTATTGGCAAAGAATGGAAGAAAGTAACAATAACTAACTAACTAACAATAATACCAACAATAATATAAACAAAAACAACAAAAAGAAAATAATAACAACAACACAATATTTGGTCCATGGTCATAAGGATATTTGGAAAGCATTAAAGTCCTTACAACAAAGCAGAAGAAATTGTTACTTATGTGGAAGAAATGAAACACATACTCAAAAGAATAAACAAGGATAAAGGATAATATAAGGACAAGGACTGCAAAAGGATTGGATGTTTAAAGAATTATCAATGATTATGAATGAATTTTTGCAAGACCCTAAGAAAGAACTTTTAATAGGACGTAGATATATTTTAAATATTTTTTCAAGCAGTCAATACAGGCGTGGAATTTTTAAAGAATATTTTTTCAACCATCATCAAACAAGGCGTGGATTTTTTAAACAATATTTTTTCAACCATCCATACATACAAGGCGTGGATTTTTTAAAGAATATTTTTTCAACCATCCATCCATACAAGGCGTGGATTTTTTAAAGAATATTTTTTCAACCATCCATCCATACAAGGCGTGGATTTTTTAAAGAATATTTTTTCAACCATCCATCCATACAAGGCGTGGATTTTTTAAAGAATATTTTTTCAACCATCCATCCATACAAGGCGTGGATTTTTTAAAGAATATTTTTTCAACCATCCATCCATACAAGGCGTGGATTTTTTAAAGAATATTTTTTCAACCATCCATCCATACAAGGCGTGGATTTTTTAAAGAATATTTTTTCAACCATCCATCCATACAAGGCGTGGATTTTTTAAAGAATATTTTTTCAACCATCCATCCATACAAGGCGTGGATTTTTTAAAGAATATTTTTTCAACCATCCATCCATACAAGGCGTGGATTTTTTAAAGAATATTTTTTCAACCATCCATCCATACAAGTCGTGGATTTTTTAAAGAATATTTTTTCAACCATCCATCCATACTAGGCGTGGATTTTTTAAAGAATATTTTTTCAAGCACCCATACTAGGCGTGGATTTTTTAAAGAATATTTTTTCAAGCACCCATACTAGGCGTGGATTTTTTAAAGAATATTTTTTCAAGCACCCATACTAGGCGTGGATTTTTTAAAAACTATTTTTTCAAGCATCTCGACAAGGCGTGGATTTTTTAAAAAATATTTTTTCAAGCATCTCGACAAGGCGTGGATTTTTTAAAAAATATTTTTTCAAGCATCTCGACAAGGCGTGGATTTTTTAAAAAATAATTTTTCAAGCATCTCGACAAGGCGTGGATTTTTTAAAAAATATTTTTTCAAAGCATCTCGACAAGGCGTGGATTTTTTAAAAAATATTTTTTCAAACATCTCGACAAGGCGTTTTAGCGATCTAAAATTTTCTTCTAACACGTATTTCAATCTTCTTCAATTTGTCTTAAAAGATTGATCGGATATTCATAGACTACAAAATGAAGAGAAAACGGCCGAAAATGTGTCCTTTAATGTTCCACGCAAAAAAGGACTTCATTGTTATTTTATGACCTCAGCAAAAATAACTGTTCAAAGGGTCATCGTTTAAAATTTTTAACAACCAGTTAAAAACAGAAAAGGATTAGATGGTTGTCTCATTTTGAATTTTCCACCACTTAGCAGCCTTTTTTTAGCACACCACATAATTTCCAATAAGAGAAGACTTGGGTAATAAAATCCCGATAAAATGTTTAGTCCTTTTATTTATATTCCATCCAGGACACCGAAGGAGAACAATCATCATTTTATATCCTTCTTTTCTTCTCACTAAAAAATACACAATTTATAATTTTAATTGAATTGTTTATTAAAGGCCTACTCGCCACCACCACCCCCAAAAGGACCAAAGGAATTTCACAAAATTCCAATGACCGTTTAATTCGTAAGAAAAGTATCGAATACCAACAAAAAGCGGAAGAAAAAGGAGTGGATGAAATGAAATCTCCGTTAAATGAACTTTAGATAAGGGTCAATATGTTAAAAAATATTCGCTTTCTTCTGGGTATTCAAAAGGATTACTGTTTTGGTGTTGATATCCGCCGCCAACTGGTTTGGTTGGCAACAATTTCCGCTTATTTGATATTCACAAAGAGCGAAAAAAACTCCTTAAGCGGAATTAAGGAATTTTGTATTCAATTCTTATATTTCCTTGAAAGGAATTTTTGCAAAAACGTTACAATTTCAAAATGCTTCCGTTCACTCTTCTCTTTTTTCACATAGTTTCCAAGGCAAACAATTCGGCAAAAGGTCAAGGTCTTCATAAATAATTTAATATTACATTAAAAAAGGATTTATGCCTAAGATTAAAATTTAAAAAAGCCTAATACTCTGGGTGAATGGTAGGATGCGTGAAAAAATATTGGCTACTTGAAAAAATATTCTTTAAAAAATCCACGCCTATGTTGGCTACTTGAAAAAATATTCTTTAAAAAATCCACGCCTATGTTGGCTACTTGAAAAAATATTCTTTAAAAAATCCACGCCTATGTTGGCTACTTGAAAAAATATTCTTTAAAAAATCCACGCCTATGTTGGCTACTTGAAAAAATATTCTTTAAAAAATCCACGCCTATGTTGGCTACTTGAAAAAATATTCTTTAAAAAATCCACGCCTATGTTGGCTACTTGAAAAAATATTCTTTAAAAAATCCACGCCTATGTTGGCTACTTGAAAAAATATTCTTTAAAAAATCCACGCCTATGTTGGCTACTTGAAAAAATATTCTTTAAAAAATCCACGCCTATGTTGGCTACTTGAAAAAATATTCTTTAAAAAATCCACGCCTATGTTGGCTACTTGAAAAAATATTCTTTAAAAAATCCACGCCTATGTTGGCTACTTGAAAAAATATTCTTTAAAAAATCCACGCCTATGTTGGCTACTTGAAAAAGTATTCTTTAAAAAATCCACGCCTATGTTGGCTACTTGAAAAAATATTCTTTAAAAAATCCACGCCTATGTTGGCTACTTGAAAAAATATTCTTTAAAAAATCCACGCCTATGTTGGCTACTTGAAAAAATATTCTTTAAAAAATCCACGCCTATGTTGGCTACTTGAAAAAATATTCTTTAAAAAATCCACGCCTATGTTGGCTACTTGAAAAAATATTCTTTAAAAAATCCACGCCTATGTTGGCTACTTGAAAAAATATTCTTTAAAAAATCCACGCCTATGTTGGCTACTTGAAAAAATATTCTTTAAAAAATCCACGCCTATGTTGGCTACTTGAAAAAATATTCTTTAAAAAATCCACGCCTATGTTGGCTACTTGAAAAAATATTCTTTAAAAAATCCACGCCTATGTTGGCTACTTGAAAAAATATTCTTTAAAAAATCCACGCCTATGTTGGCTACTTGAAAAAATATTCTTTAAAAAATCCACGCCTATGTTGGCTACTTGAAAAAATATTCTTTAAAAAATCCACGCCTATGTTGGCTACTTGAAAAAATATTCTTTAAAAAATCCACGCCTATGTTGGCTACTTGAAAAAATATTCTTTAAAAAATCCACGCCTATGTTGGCTACTTGAAAAAATATTCTTTAAAAAATCCACGCCTATGTTGGCTACTTGAAAAAATATTCTTTAAAAAATCCACGCCTATGTTGGCTACTTGAAAAAATATTCTTTAAAAAATCCACGCCTATGTTGGCTACTTGAAAAAATATTCTTTAAAAAATCCACGCCTATGTTGGCTACTTGAAAAAATATTCTTTAAAAAATCCACGCCTATGTTGGCTACTTGAAAAAATATTCTTTAAAAATCCACGCCTATGTTGGCTACTTGAAAAAATATTCTTTAAAAAATCCACGCCTATGCTGGCTACTTGAAAAAATATTCTTTAAAAAATCCACGCCTATGTTGGCTACTTGAAAAAATATTCTTTAAAAAATCCACGCCTATGCTGGCTACTTGAAAAAATATTCTTTAAAAAATCCACGCCTATGTTGGCTACTTGAAAAAATATTCTTTAAAAAATCCACGCCTATGTTGGCTACTTGAAAAAATATTCTTTAAAAAATCCACGCCTATGTTGGCTACTTGAAAAATAGTCTTTAAAAAATCCACGCCTATGTTGGCTACTTGAAAAAGTATTCTTTAAAAAATCCACGCCTATGTTGGCTACTTGAAAAAATATTCTTTAAAAAATCCACGCCTTATATGGATGCTTAAAAACATTTGAAAAAATCTCGTTCAAAAACTATGCAAATCCCATTTACTTTTCTCCAAAGAAATCCTTTTCAAAAGAAATTGATGTGGACACTTGGGCGTATGATTGCTATCACAACGTATACACAGGGTGTACCCAATTATTTAATTTTCAGGAATTTCGTAGTAATTTTCATGATTATTAATATTTACCTAATTCCTAAGAATAGTTTCCCTCAATGTTCAAATTCCTCTAATTTAAACCTGCTACCTAACTTTTTTCCCAGAAAATCTCAGTAGTACATTTTTAAATATATTTTCTTGGCTTAAAGTTTCCAATTAATGTTGCTGTCATTTCTAAAAATTCGACGACTAAGCTCTTTCGTCTCTACCTTGTTGTTATTTGCTGCAAAAAGTTTTGACAGTTTTGTTGGGGTTAAATTATTTGCCCAATCCCCACTATTCTTTGAAAATGCTAGCAAATCCCCGCACGTACACTTTAATGAACAATTTAAATTGTTACCTTACCTTTGGCAAAAATACAATAATTTTCAATATTGCTTTGCCACTTACCCTTCGAATAAATAATGAAAATGAGAAAAATTGTACTAGGTACCTATGTTCGTTGGCATTAGTGTCCCCCTCATAGTTAACCCTAATTTTTCTATTATTAATGAACGAAGGGGAATGCTCTCTTTTCTTGTCGGAATTTTGCTATTCTCCTGACGCAATTTCTCGCCAAACCGAAATTTCAAATGGAGGGTTACGAAACATAAAAATATCAATAGCTATTGTTTTCAAAAGTTTACCATTAAATTTGAAAGCATTATTTCGCAACCCTTCTCCTTCGACTGTAAGCAATGTACACAGGGAGAAAAAATTGCAAATGGAGATAATGGATTTTCTCAAAACATTTTTTAAACATGTTGTTCAATGAAAATCTAAATATATGTATCAATTATTTAAACATGTCCAAATAGAATCAAAATCCATAAAATTCCGCAAAATAAAATACTTGGGTACACCTTGCGCATACGTTGTGACAGCAATCATACGATCAGGTGTCCACTTTTTTTTTCTAGGGAGCACATAGAAGCGTGGAGATTTTTTTTTATTTTTCTAGGGACCACCTAAAGGAGTGGATTTTTTAACGAATATTTTTCTAAGGACCCACCAAGGCGTGGATTTTTTAAAGAATATTTTTCTAAGGACCCACAAAGGCGTGGATTTTTTAAAGAATATTTTTCTAAGGACCCACAAAGGCGTGGATTTTTTTGAAAATATTTTTCTAAGGACCCAACAAGGCGTGGATTTTTTAAAGAATATTTTTCTAAGGACCCAACAAGGCGTGGATTTTTTAAAGAATATTTTTCTAAGGACCCAACAAGGCGTGGATTTTTTAAAGAATATTTTTCTAAGGACCCACCAAGGCGTGGATTTTTTAAAGAATATTTTTCTAAAGACCCACCAAGGCGTGGATTTTTTAAAGAATATTTTTCTAAAGACCCACCAAGGCGTTGATTTTTTAAAGAATATTTTTCTAAAGACCCACCAAGGCGTGGATTTTTTAAAGAATATTTTTCTAAAGACCCACCAAGGCGTGGATTTTTTAAAGAATATTTTTCTAAAGACCCACCAAGGCGTGGATTTTTTAAAGAATATTTTTCTAAAGACCCACCAAGGCGTGGATTTTTTAAAGAATATTTTTCTAAAGACCCACCAAGGCGTGGATTTTTTAAAGAATATTTTTCTAAAGACCCACCAAGGCGTGGATTTTTTAAAGAATATTTTTCTAAAGACCCACCAAGGCGTGGATTTTTTAAAGAATATTTTTCTAAAGACCCACCATGGCGTGGATTTTTTAAAGAATATTTTTCTAAGGACCCACGAAGGCGTGGATTTTTTTTAAGAATATTTTTCTGAGGACCCACCAAGGCGTGGATTTTTTAAAGAATATTTTTCTAAAGACCCACCAAGGCGTGGATTTTTTAAAGAATATTTTTCTAAGGACCCACCAAGGCGTGGATTTTTTAAAGAATATTTTTCTAAGGACCCACCAAGGCGTGGATTTTTTAAAGAATATTTTACTAAGGACCCAACAAGGCGTGAATTTTTTATAGAATATTTTTCTAAGGACCCAACAAGGCGTGGATTTTTTAAAGAATATTTTTCTAAGGACCCAACAAGGCGTGGATTTTTTATAGAATATTTTTCCAAGGACCCACCAAGTCGAGGATTTTTTATAGAATATTTTTCCAAGGACCCACCAAGTCGAGGATTTTTTATAGAATATTTTTCCAAGGACCCACCAAGTCGAGGATTTTTTATAGAATATTTTTCCAAGGACCCACCAAGTCGAGGATTTTTTATAGAATATTTTTCCAAGGACCCTCTTTTGAAAGAATATTTTTTAAAGTGTACCCCACATACACACACACACATCTATGTGGATTTTCATTGCCCTTCTTACAATATTTATTTACAATTTACAGTTACTAAAAAAAGTTTTGTTGTGTTGTTGTTATTGTTGCTGTTGCTTTAAACATAGAATATAATAGCAGAAAATGTGAGTGTGTCAATAACATACTTATGCCTCGTTTATAAACATTTATGTGCTCAGCTGGTTACCTGATCCTTGAGACACTTTGTTCTGAAACTCTGTGTTAAGCTGATGCTTAACAACACAACCGTCTGGAGAGGGGGTGAGGGGTTAAAGGTTGGAAATTCTACAGAAATGAAACGTAAGGGAAACAGAACTTACGAACAAAGTTTATGTGGTTGGCATAGTAGCAAATAAGTAAACTGATTCTGTTGCTAGTTGGACAGTAGGTTGGGTCGGAACAAAAATATTATTTTTCTTTCACATAAATGTGAAAGCTCTTCCATAGGAAGAGGAATACCTGCAGCTCTTCCACACGAAGAAGAATACATGCAGATATGCTATAGAAGAAGAATACCTCCTGCTCTCCTATAGGAAGAAGAATACATTGGACTATTTCAAAGGAAGCAGAATATCTGCAGCTCTTTCAACGGAAGAAGAATACCTGCAACTCTTCCACAGGAAGAGGAATACCTACAGCTCTCCTATAGAAAGAAAAATACCTCCAATTTTCTTTCCAAAAATTAATTTATTTAGTTTAATATTTTTTGTTTCCAATCAATATCATTACACCCTAATACACTCGATACGTTATATATGTTGGGGGAAAAGTATCATTTACAAATGAATGAAAAGTTTTGTTACCTTTAAAAGTAAAACTATTTAAGCTGTTTGGTAAACTCCAGCAGCCAGCAGTCATACCAACAAACAAAAAAAGTGCAACAGCAGCAGCATCACAAAAATGTGATGCCAACAACAACAGAAGCAGCATCAACAACACCTAGAAAACATTCAACTTCAGTTGTTTTGTTTCAGGATACTTATGCTACCAATAGATTCTTTAGAAAAGAGATCCTTTATACAACACACGCACACACTTACAACATATATCAATATGTTTAATTAAGTGTATAAATGTGTGAGTGTGTGTATGTGTGTAAATATTTTATGGTCTAGTCTTAATCAAAAACATTTAACTTAAATGGAATTTCCAACAAAATTACGAGGATCGGGATATAATACTTACTTACGTACTTAGCTGGCTTGTGACAGAACTTTCATTCCATAAGCCGAGCTTAGAAAAGATTTCCAGGCGCGTCGATCTTTTGCGCAGTTTTTTCCAATTTGGAAGACCATTTTCGGCAATGTTATCTTCGACTTGATCTTTCCATCGTATTCTTGGCCTTCCCCTTCTGCGTGAACCATCAGCTTCGCTTTTATATGCCTTCTTGGCTGAGTCATCTTCATCCATTCTCACAACATGACCTCGCCAACGTAGTCGCTGCTGCTCAATACGTCTAACAATGTCAATGTCCGAGAATAGCTGGTACAACTTACAGCGATATTCACGGTCAACGCAGATCGGTCCATAGATCTTTCGGAGAATTTTCTCTCAAACACTCCAAGAGCTGCCTCATCTGCTTGCGCAAGTACCCATGCTTCAGATCCATATAACAGCACGGGTAGTATCAGCGTCTTGTAGAACGTGAGTTTGGTCTGGCGGAAGGTGGCCTTGCTTTTGACTTGTTCGCTCAGACCATAGTAACATCGGTTGGTCATTACTATCCTTCTCCGAATTTCAAAACAGATGTCATTCGTTTTGTTTATGGCGGTACCAAGGTATATAAAATATTTCACTACCTCGAAGCAGTAGCTCTCAAGTTCCACAGTTGGTCCGAGTCTACTGGACGTCTTGCGCATTGATACCATCAGCTTGGTCTTCTCGCCGGTTATTGCCAGGCCCACTTTGGCAGACTCCTTCTCAAATTGTTCAAAGGTGGCTGTTACAGTTCTCAATGTTCGACCCATTATGTCGATGTCATCGGCGTAGGCGAGTAACATGTGTTGTTTGGTGTACAGAGGGCCATTTCTGTTCACTTTTGCCTCTCGTATGACCTTTTCCAGCAGGATGTTAAAAAGGTCATACGACAAATTATCACCTTGTTTGAACCCTCGTTCGGTATTAAAGAGCTTCGAGAGGTCCTTTCCAACTTTAATTGCTGATCTTGTGCCTGTTAAAGTTATCCTGCATAGCCGAATTAATTTTGCAGGAATGCCGAACGTAGACATGTCCTTAAACACCTCTGAACGGCTAGGGCTGTCAAATGCGGCTTTATAGTCGACGAATAGGTGGTATATGTCGATGTGTTTTTCGTGGGTCTTTTCCATGATTTCGCGCAGTGTGAAAATCTGCTCAATGATGGTTTTGCCAGGTCTGAAGCCGCTTTGATATGGTCCAATAATGTCGTTGACCATTGGCTTCAGTCATTCACACAGTACGCTGGATAGCACTTTAAATGCGATGGGTAGTAGAATTATTTCTTTATAGTTGGCACATATCGTCTTGTCTCCTTTTTTGTGATTGGGACACAGGATGCTGAGGTTCCAATCATTGGGCATGCATTCCTCTAGCCAAATTGTACTAATCAGCTGGTGCATGCTCTTGGCCACCAGTCTTGAATAGATCGGCTGGTAACCCATCGACTCCTGCTGCTTTATTGTTCTTGAGCCGATGAATTGCTTTTATGACCTCATCTTGGCTAGGTGGTATACACTCTATACCGTCATCTATTATTGGTTCTGGGGTATCCACATCACCGATTCTATTTGATACCAGAAGTTTTTCAAAATGCTCTTTCCAGATCCTCAGCACGCTGTATCTGTCACCAGGTTTCCTTCTTTATCTCTACAGAAGGATGTGCCTTCACCAAAGCCTTCGGTTTGGTGTTTTACCCGTTGGTAGAATATTCGGACTTCATTCTGACTCCTGTATATCTCGATTTGCTCACGCTCAGGTTTTTCTTGCTCTTTCTGAAAATACGTTTCTCCTCCCTCCTTTTCTCCTGATAGTTATCCATAGCATTACGTGTTGCTACTGTCCGCAGGATTGCCCTATACGCTGTGTTTTTCATATCAGTATTACGACACTCCTGATCGTACCACGGATTTCTTTGTGGTGGTTTTTGGTACCCAAGTGTTGCTTTTGCTGCAGTTTGAAGGGAGTGGACAATTCTTTGTCATTGTGCTTCTATATTATTATCGGGACAAGAGGTGCTTCCCTCAAGCAGTTGGGTAAGTTGAGCGGAGTAGGCTTCTGCTATCTGTTGTGTTTACAGCTTTTCGACGTCGGAATTTCCGTGTTACATTAGATCGCGCCTTTGCTGCTACATTAAGACGGGAGCGTACCTTGGCTGCCACAAGGTAATGGTCGGAATCGATATTCGCTCCCCGGATCGATCGGACGTCTAGAACACTGGATGCATGCCTTCCGTCTATCTCAACATGATCGATTTAATTTCTCGTTGTTCGATCGGGAACATATATCGTTTTTTGCTGCCGCGAAGTTAATCAACTTCAAGCCGTTGTCGGATGTTTCTTCATGGAGGCTGAATTTTCCGACGGTGGGGCCAAAGATATTTTCCCTTCCGATTTTTGCATTAAAATCTCCTAGCAGAATTTTAATGTCATGACCACGGCAACGGTCATATGCTGTTTCTAGGCGCTCGTAAAATATGTCTTTGGTCAGTTCATATTTATCTTCGGTCGGAGCGCAAATAAGACTGATGTAGAAGAACTTCGCTTCAAGCATCCATCCTTACAAGGCGTGGTTTTTTAAAGAATATTTTTTCAAGCATCCATCCTTACAAGGCGTGGTTTTTTTAAAGAATATTTTTTCAAGCATCCATCCTTACAAGGCGTGGTTTTTTTAAAGAATATTTTTTCAAGCATCCATCCTTACAAGGCGTGGTTTTTTTAAAGAATATTTTTTCAAGCATCCATCCTTACAAGGCGTGGTTTTTTTAAAGAATATTTTTTCAAGCATCCATCCTTACAAGGCGTGGT
>NW_026872568.1:0-13257 GCF_032173495.1 Musca vetustissima
TGAAACAAATGAACTTCCCACAATCAATTAGGTGATTCTATTTTAATACAATTGGATTACATATAAAATTTATTTTTAATTAAAAACGGTATTCTATAAAATTGGAATTAGGTCAAATTGCAAAAAAAAAACAGACGTCTGTTTCAAATTATTTTGGCAGTCAACATAAGAAGAACCTTTGAAACTTTAATTAGTGTTTTGACATAGAATATACAAAATATTGGTTAGTGTTTTTCTTTCGTTTATGTTTCCATTTAATTGTTACTTCCTCTCTTTTCCTCTTTTATCAACGAAAAATGTAAAATGTTTAACATAACATGTTCATATGAAATTTTCATCGAATTGTGAAACTTTTGCCCAGCCATGTAGAATTTGAAATATTTACGTATGTATACGTAAACATATATCAGCTGATTGATTTTATGTCGTTTTAATACTTCTCTAAATGCGCTCGTATTGTCTTATAAGGACACCCCGCAAGCAAAAGTCGGCTGTTTTTCTCAACAATGTCAACAATTTTGACTTTGTTTACGTATTTATAATGGAAATCAGTTTGCAATAATAGATTTTGACAGGAAACTTGAGAAACAGGTGATATTCAGCTGGTCTCCGTAGATGACCATATTTAAAGGCCATGGTTTCAGTTCACACTAAATCATTTTAATGAAATAAATTACGTGAAATTAGGCGTTTATAGATCGAGTTTCCAACTACAATAATTTAATAATATTGCTCAAGTGAAGAGCTCAACCACGGTACAATGAATATGTAGTCCATTTAGAGCAGCTGATGTCTCGATTAACTGTCAAAGTGCTAATTTCTACTTGAATTCTATGTGCAGTGTTGCCAACCATGTGAAATATTATAAGGAAAATTTTGACAGATAATCGAGACAAAAACTAAGGGTTTTGTTTTGATACATCTCCATATTATTGCATCATGAACTCAACCTAAGAACTCATTATTTCATCTAATAAGTTTCACGAAATTACTCTAGTATGAACAAGGACTTAGAATAGCAAATATTAGGGTTTCAATATTATACTGTCAGTTTCCCTCAATTTGTATACCACCTTCGTTAGCCACCGGTATTTCCCTTTTGCCAATTGTCATCATTAAATAAGTATTTCTAGTTCAAAGTTAACACATAAAACAAATGAGACGGTGATTTTGGCAAACCACATAACACGTGTGACATGTGCGCAATTTATTGAATGAACGCGATAGAACTATTACAACTAATTTAACAGTGACACAAATACACTTCATGGGTACAGATTTTGTGTTTATTTATTTGCAGTTGTAACCACACTTATTCTCATATTTTTTATTATTAATAATTATGCAAATATTTAACAACAATTTGTTTACAATTATAAACAATTACTTCGTAGTAGTGGTTGTTGTAGCAATTTTTTTCATTTCCTCAACGACAAAAAATGTATGCAAATTGTTTAATGAATGCGTATGGCATACACCTATGCAAATACAGTGGCTCAATAACATTTTAAATTTTATACTCCAAATACAATCATTCAGTTTATAAAATTAATTAAAACATTTTATACGCCCCCATATTATATAAACATTTTCGACCCAAATACTCCGATATCTACTTGCAATGGTCCAATTATTTGTCATATTGTAAATCTATATCTAAGGTGCCGCCATTATATAAATTTATTCCCTAAATGTATATATAATTCTATATACAATCTATCCCTAGTAACAATTTGTTTTTTTTTTCTTTCTTTTTATCGTTAGCATTTGTTTTGGTTTACTATCGTTTTATTATTATTTTTTTTTTATCAAAGTCCATTTATCCATTCAATGACCCAAAACATACGCAACGATATTTTGTTTATAGTATGTTTTCCCTAAAATTGCATGGAAAATTTTATAAATAGAAATAAAAAAATGATAAGATATGATATATAGGGGAATCTCCCCATCGAAATTATTTTATACAATGTTTTAAACTTCAATTTGATATTTTCCTTATGGTGATATGAATTTACAACCATATTAAAGATAAATAAAATAAGATTATAGGAAATTAAAAACTTTCCTTGCGCTTGAAAACTAAATACTCTTGGAAATGTGGATATTAAAGAAAATATCGTGATGGGATCCTGGAAGTTTGAATAAATACGATTCATAAATTAAATGTTATTTTTGTCCATTTTATTTATTTGGTTTTTTTTCACAAAATCAGAGTTGTATTTCATTAGTAATGTGCTTTTGATATTGATTTAAAATAAACGCGCTTTATCTTTTATATCGATAATGTAGATTTTCTCGATTTAATTTTATATATCGAATTGAAGTTACCTCGATTTACCATACAAAATTCTATCCACTCATTATCACGAAATTCTGTGAACAATCGATATAATTTAAAATACAACACTGTTTTCGCTTTATGTGTATAATTTGTTTACTTCAAAATTCCAAATCCGTTCAAATTCAAAAGTGCTGTTAAGAAAAAATTATAGTGTTTGGAAAAAAATATAATTTTATTTTTTTTTTTAATAATACATGATGGAAAGGTACTCCCAAGGTTTATTCATAAGGTTAACGGGGAGGCGAATTCGAAGTCTTCATTGACTGTCAAATTTATTGTTTGAAGAATAAATAAACAAAAAATATTCTTATTTGAAACAAAATATTCGTGCACAATCTTATCAATATGCTTTTTTGAAGATATTTGAAATTTTTATCCTGTTCTGCTTTGTATTCCGCGATTAAAAAGTTGACAGCAAGAGAAGACTAAGGCATGAATTCGAATCCCTGTTAACCTTATGAATAAACCTTGGGTACTCCAATTAGAATTATGAAAATATATTTCATAACATTTAGGTACGAGTCTAAACAGCTGATATTTAATACCTCGATTTACAAATTGAGTCGATATAGAAGGCATATTCTAAACGCATCTTAAGGCGCTTTAAACGGCATTTACATTAGAACTTTTTACCGGGCTAACCTAAAGGATTTTTTTTTTTTGACACATATACAATGGAATTGACAATTATAAACCACTGTTAACTATTAGTGCAGTTAAATATTAGTGCAATTCCTATTAAAAATACGAAAATATTGATTGAAAGATTGCTACAGAAATTATGAAACCAGAGAAATGTGTAGGCATATGTAAACAAAAACAGCTGACAAATCAACATTATATAATATTAATACTAGTCTAAACAGCTAGTAATTATTACATCGATTTACAAATCAAATCGGTTTAGAAGGCATATTCTAAACACACCTTAACTTGGTCCGAATTTACTTCGGTTTAAAGTGCGTTTAGATTTACGAAATCCACCCGATCTCAAATATCAATTCCATAGCGTATACGTCAAATATAATACATGGATTTGTGCGCATTATTAAGGTGACGTATATGCTATGAAATTGACATTTGTAACCGAGTGTATTTAGTAGTCTAAACGCGCCCTAACAAATGTGATTTAAAATCGACTCGAATAGCGATATCCCGAAATACACCCTAACTAGTTATACATGCCTTGAATCATGATCTAAACGTCAATCAGCTGATTTTTGTTGGAATACATACAAAATTTTTAATTTGCTTCAAAAATATTTGTCAAAATCCATATTTGTGAATTGACTTCTAATATGAAAACGTAAATAAAGTCAAAATTTTTGACATTAGACTTGAGAAAAAACAGATGAGTTTCGCTAGCTGTGTGACCTTATTAATAGATATTGACCCATATTAACACAAAAATTCTAAAATTAATTTTAATTTTTCTTTGCATCTTTCATTTTTGCATTTGGCAACCGTGTGAAAACAGTTAGAAATTTTAGTTCACTGTGACAGTCATGTATTTTTTCGTACAAAAACTGCTTTGCTTCACGATTTTAAAGAAACCCTGCCGCGATAAATCATGGTATATTCAGCATGATTAAGTAAATAAACCCCGATTTATTTACCCGGCCTTTAATCATAATCAAGTGTTATATGTAAATCCAATTTTACCTTACATAATGTAATCCACTCATCATCTCGATTTATTCGAAATTATTATTTAAAATGCAACACTGCTTTTGCAAAAATGTGCATCACCTATCCTAAAAGTACCAAAATGACAACACTCTTCCGTTTTTGTTTTAAGGTGATGTATCAAAACAAAAACATCTGGTTTTTATTCCATCATCTGTCAAATTTGTATTTAGTAACAGTACTTATGGTTAGCAACATTGCACGTCGAATTCAAGTAGAAACTATGCACTTTGACAGTTAATCGGATAGTCAGCTGAGCTAAATGAAGTACCTATTTATTGTGCCATTGTATTTTATGTAAAAAAAAACATCAGCTGATTGTTATTTAAATCATGATCAATGGTGTGTGTAAACCGTTAGGATGTATTACTGGATATCGTTAATATAATCAATTTGAATTCGTATATACATATTGTTCAAAATGCTTTGAACAGAAATTTAATTTGTCAGCTCTTCTTGCGAGTCGTCAGCATGTTCAAAATACTTTGAACAGAATTTTGTAGTACAGAAGATTTGATCGTTGGATTGTTTTAAGATGAGAGTCTAAAATCCCACACGGTACGCTGATAAGACTGTTGTTGTTGGTGGTGAGATTTTATGACGCACACGATGGGAAAACTCTCCACAGATCAAATTCTATTATTAGAACAAATTGTTTGCTGATAAGTATTTTGTGTTTGAGATTAGGCTAAGAAAGAGTTGTTTAAGTAGAACCTAAGGATAAATATTTTAAAATAAAATTAGTGCCTTACAACCATTCACATAGAGCGGTCGTGTATCGCCGTGTCTCAATAATTTTGTGTACAGAGGAGTGCCTTACAACCACTCACATAGTACGGTCGGCTGTCCGTGTCTTATTTTATTTGGAGTGCAGACGAGCTGAGGCTGTCTGCTCCGTGTCGTGTCTTATCATTTCTTATACAGGCGAGCTGCGGCTGTCTGTGTAATTTTAATATTTTTGGTCCTTCGAAAAAACTGAGGTAAGAGACTCAGTTGAATCAGCGATTGGCTTTGGAAAAAAATATATCAATATTGAGTGCGAAGCTCAAGTATTGCTAATTTCCTGTTCTACGAGGTGAATAGTTTTTTGTTAAAGAAAAAATAAAATAGAGATGGAGTTAGACTTCTCCATAGAGTCTTGGGAAAAAAGACTTGATGAGAAGGAGATAACGAAAATATACAGACAGCCGTAGCTCGTCTGTATAACAAATAAGAAGACACGGACAGCCGACCGTTCTTGTTGAGTGGTTGTAAGGCACTAATTTTATTTTAAAATATTTATCCTTAGGTTCTACTTAAACAACTCTTTCTTAGCCTAATCTCAAACACAAAATACTTATCAGCAAACTATTTGTTCTAATAATAGAATTTGATCTGTGGAGAGTTTTCCCATCGTGTGCGTCATAAAATCTCACCACCAACAACAACAGTCTTATCAGCGTACCGTGTGGGATTTTAGACTCTTATCTTAAAACACTCCAACGATCAAATCTTCTGTAACACAGAATTCTGTTCAAAGTATTTTGAACATGCTGACGACTGGCAAGAAGAGCTGATAAATTATATTCCTGTTCAAAGCATTTTGAACACATATATAGATGTACTTTTCGAATTTTTATTTTACTTAGGTCCAGTAATCTATGACATCTTGATTTCCTTTCCTATATTCACACAGACGTTCACATCTTTTTTGAATTATTTTACTGTATGTTCTCGAAAAAACTAATATTATCATTATGGGGCCAAATGCTCGTAACTTATATTTGCTTCTACATCAATTGCCTTTTAATTTGTCGAAACTACAAATAACACCTTCATTCTGTCAAATATTCACTACAACTACATTTTAGTATCTTGATCAACACTTGTTTCCAATTATTTTAGTGCTTCCAACAAAAAAACGCAAAAATTAACAATTATCTCATAAATCATTTGCTGTTTCCCATATTTTTTGCAAACTATGTACACACGCTCCAGATTATAAAATGCGACGAAAAACCAAATAAAGTAAATTATGATAGATTTTATAGTTCCTTTCACGATGGGGGGTAGTTATCACCACTAAAAGCATTATCTTATGACTTTCTATGGAACACAAACAACATAATTAGAACTTTTTCTTGAACAAACTACAATAATAAAATTATCAAAAACCATTTGCAAAAAACAAATAATATTCGTGGCCCCCCTCATTGAGGAATACTTGAAAAATTATCAAAGACCTCCAGCGAACACAACTACTACGCAATTTTAATAGTTAAGAAACCACATTGAACATTATTATTCGCAAAATGAAAAAAAAAATCATTATCAATTATAATTTGCGAAAAATGCAAAGTTCAAAGTGACTTGATTATGCGGTACCCTATGAACAGATTTAATGCAAATTCATTTACATACCAACTTTATATCATGGTAAAATTGTATAAGGTATATTTTGTCAACAAAGAAAAAATACAGCTCTACTTTTTGGCTTATAATGTCAGAATAAATAAAAACAAATGCAAAAAGTCTTTCTTTTCATTTGGCCTAGTTTTAAAATTTTACTAAAAATGTGAAAAATAAATGGAAGGTCAGGCTTTCTTTTCAAATTCCACTTAAGATATGATTTAGATATTGCTTTATCCATAAATCATAAATTCCTTCCTACCAATGTTGTTAAAATTATGTTTAAACGAATGGATTATAGTATATATATATATATATATATTATATTTTTCAAAATATTACCTACACAGTCACACATTTTGTTTACGACTTTGACATAACAAGCCACAAATTTAATTTATTAGTTGCTATAGCCTACCTTTAAAATTGATTGGATTTATTAGTCTAAACATGCTCTAATGCACTTCATCACTATAAAAGCCATAGGCTTACCGCACATTTGGAGATAATGAGTGGATTCAATTTTTTTATTGAAGACGCTTTTAGGCTTTGATTCCTAAAGCGACTCGACTTCTTAACCGATGTACTAAATCGTTGTATACAAACGCCTTTTGTTTTAATTTGTAGAAATAATCATTATAAATTTAAATAAAATTTGAATTTCTCACATTTTTGTTAGAAAACTATTGGTCTGTTCCAGTACTTTTTTAATAGTAAATCTAGTAAAAGGGAAACATTTCAAAATTGCTCTCAGAGTACAAAATAATTTAAAATGCCAAAATTAGATGGCAATACTTCAAAATCAACATAACTGCCAATCAGAAGTAGACATACCTGTTTACCATTTTTACTCGACCAAATTTCGCGAGTAAAAAGAGAACGCCATTTTGTTTTGTGCTCTCTTAAATTTGAGTCAATGTTTTACCAGTTTTGTGGGTTGAGGACAGGGCTGCCAGATTTGTTTTTGGAAAAATCGTCAAAATGACGATTTTTTTATCAAAAATCGTCAAAAATTTAAATACGCACATTTAGATATATTTAAATATATTTTTTTTTTATTAAAATGAACATAAAAGAGGTATTCAATTTATTAAACACGTTTTTTTAAAGCTAATCAAGAAATTCATTTATTTTATAAATAAATATTTGAATAGTCATTTCGACTTTAATAAAGTCATTCATTTTGAAAAGAAATATTTGTGTTAATCATTTCCAACATGTCGGTTTTAATTAACTTATCATAACAATTTGTTTTGTTAACTTTTAAATAATCTTTGGTATGAATTTCTCTATTGAATCCTTATTGGGGGAATTTCGACTTTTCGTTTTATTAAGATTTACTTGGCTGAAAACACGTTCAACATTTGCTGAGGAATGGGGTAATACCATTACCTTCCGTACAAATTTAGTTATTATAGGAAAAACATATGAACCATCACCACGTTCCAAATCAAATATTGCATTCCAAAAACGAAATAAATCGGTTTCATCATTTTCACAAATGTTATCAAAATCAAACAACCTTAGTTCGCGAAATTCTGAATCCAATTTTTGTTTTTCATCTCGTTCACAAAATGTGGAAATATTCAAGTTCTTTTTACTTTTTCTTTCGCTTTATACATTTTTGATGTTGCCATAACAAAAAGAACCCAAATATTGCAATATTACTAAAATGACCAAAAATCGTCATTTTTTGGGCAAAAATCGTCAAATCGTCATTTTTCAATTTTTGACCAAAAAATCGTCAAAATGACGATAAATCGTCAAATCTGGCAGCCCTGGTTGAGGAACGGTTTTCGAGTAAAATGTTGCAAAACATGTAAAATGAGTAGATTCTTTTAGGTTCTGGAACGAAACTTATGTTGAGGCGAAAAACGTTGCCATTTTGGTACTTTTAGGAGAAGTTATGCGTTTTTCGTACAAAGCAAGGTTGTATTTGAAATTATCTCGATTTAGAATATGATTTTGAACAAATCGTGATATTGTGTGGATTTAAAGTACAGTAAAGTTACACATTTTAATTTGCGCCAAAAATATTTACTTGTATTTTGCAAATGAAAAGAAAAATTATAACAATTGAAATGTTCCTGCAATGTTGTGGTCGTTTGAAAAGTACAAACGTTGAATATAAAAAAAGTTACAAATTTTGGTTCATTGTTAATTTTTAAACAAATACAGCGTTGCATCCCATTAATATAATAATAATAATAATTTCGATCATGGTTTAAAGTGAACTCTGCCCCTAGATGATTTAAATTATTATTATAAAACATGGAACATAATTTCTGATTCGGCCCTAATCGTGGTTAAATGTTATATGTAAATCTGTTTTTAGTTTTGTGTGGTAGATCGAGGAAAATTCAACTCGCTTTAAGGGGCATTTAGACTATGCCTTCTAAAACGGCATTTACATTATAACTTTTACCATGTTCATTGGGCATATTTGTAATGGAATTCAGAATTTAGATCTATTGGATTTAATAAATCCGGTGCAATAATAATACGTTTATAAATCAACTTGATTTCTAAATTGATGTACTAAATCCTAGCCGTTGAGACTAGTTTAAAAATTGCATAAAGTCAGTCAGCAGATATTTGTTTGCGTATACATTCCAATACCACATATCATGGTAAATCGACGCAAGTAGAGTTCGATGTAGCAATTAAATCAAGGTAATGAACATTATTACGATAAAAGCTATAGTCTAAACGCGCCTTAAAGAGCATTAATTAAGTTTCAGAAAAAATACATCATATATATATATATTCTCTATAAAGTTCAAACGAAGTTTATTTTAGCAGTTCCAAACATGGGCTAGAAATGTGGCACGATAAATAGGTTTAACATCAAAAACAGCTGATCATCATATTAACTGTCAAAATACAGTGTGCCGTAGCACTCTTCATGTCCTACGAAAATAATATTTTCCTCTATTCTATCCATGCATAATGGAATCGATGAGTGATAATATATTCTTTTATAGATCCTTAGTAATATGTTAACTTTTTTATTCTCCAGGTTTCATTAAATAATTTGTTGGTTTTAAATGAAAAACATTTGTTTTTATTCATATATTTTATTATAATTTTTTCTCGATTCTTACGGATACATTATATAATGTAATGTTTAAAACATGGCACAATAAATAGGTAGTCCAATTAGCGCAGGTTATGACTTGATTAACTGTCAAAGTGCGCACTTTCTACTTGAATTCGATGTGCAATGATGTCAACCATGTGAAATATTACAAGGAAAAATTTGACAAATGGTCGAGACAAAAACAAAGGTTTTAGTTTTGATACATCACCTTATTATTGCATCATGATTATAATGTATTACTAAATCGATTCTCTATGTAATACGTTCTCTCTTTTCGCACTGGGTTGTTAACAAATGTTACTGTATGTTGTCTGTTTACACCATAATCTAGTAAAAGAGAGCGAAAAGAAAGAGCTGAGAACTTACAGAATATTACAGGGTAAATTTTTTTCCATTAAGATTTATATAGCGCAATTCTATCATGTATTTCAATCAGCCTTCAATTATTTTATGCATTTTTAAGTCAAGCATTTTGTCTGCTTACTTTTCTAAGTAATATCCAGAAGGGATTAAAAACAATGGTACTAGGAAAAAAGGTATTCAGACACAACTAGTATGGGGGATTTTGAACCAAAAATGCCAATAATATTCGCTTCTTATGCGACCTGTTTAATGGACCTTGATTTCTACTATAACAAATATCTACCTCAAACACGCCATGTTTAAATATAAAAGTTCCGCACCCTGACCATACCAAAGTCTATATATTCTCTGACTCAATTTTTAGTATGTTATTGTTAATGATAATAATCATGCTATCAAACCCTATGGGGGAGTCGAGTGGCAAAAAGGGGATTCCGCCACTATCAAATACAATGGTCAAGGTAAAGAGAACGTCAATGTGAAAACTGTGAGCAGAAGTATTTTTCACATTTAATTTACTACCGACATGGAGAAGATTTTTATTTAAAAGTGTTTGATTTGTGAGAGAGGGAAGAGAGGCACAGTGTATGCAATGAAATGATTCAATAAGTCCAGCGATGGTGGTGTTAGGTGGGTGTTGATATTTGACTTGACAATTCATAACTGAATACAATTCTGCTGTCGGTTTGCAGCGTTTCGAAAAAAATAAAATAAATTATTATACAAATTACCATTTTAAGTCTCTATGGCATATACAACAGGTCTACATCATTTTGAGGAACTGAATGGACTTTGGCTTGTGAGCAATTGTGTGGATGTGTGTTTTTTGCAATTGCAAAAAATTAAACATTTGAGTGTGTATGTTGACGTTGCGGTATATACTAGGTAGTAAGATTTTAATTATCTTTTGATTTTGTCGTTGTTTTTTAATTAGTGGATAGGCTATGTATGTTCGTCCAAATGTATTCCATATGGATTGGCTGGTGCCATTAAAAGATCGTGAGACTAAAGATAGTTCAATAGTGTTGTTATTATTTTTGCACACAAAAGGGGCAGGGTGCTTGCAAACAAAAAAATGATTAAACGTGATTAGATTTTATTCATATTTTTATCTGTTGTGTATTTTTTGTATTTTTTTATTTACTGTTTAATTGATTAGGGGTGGTGGTATGATGCGCGATAAGTTTATTTATTAAGTCATGTCATAAATTTGTCTAATGGGAATTTATGGATTTATATGGTATTAGAATAATAATATAATAAATGAGGAAAGATATTTCACATATATTTTTGGAGTCTACTGTAGGAATCTCTAAATGATTATATGTATATTGACAAATAAAAAGGTCGTCAATTTGGGACGGTACGAACTTTTTTAAAACACCTATGCTACTGAAAATAAGAAGAAGAATATTATAATTCACAAACCCTTAATATGTTTTGTATAAGAAAAATCAAAGCGCCAGAAAGGAAGTTTAAATAGAAAATAGGGAAATTCTCTGTTCTTTTTGATTAAATCATTGATGAAGACTTCTTGTGTGGCTCCGAACTATTCAAGTGAATTTTTGGTTTGGAATATTTTAAATAAGAAAGCTTCTACTAAATACACACCGAACGTACATGCGGCATTTATTCTGATCAGGAATATATACGGGACAACGTACTAGAAGTTTGCAATTGTCAAAAAAGCTCGAAAAGAGATTTGTACCGATTTGAGGAATTCATTAGTAAAATATAGAAAAAGAGAAAAAATCTCGAGGAAAAAATAGCTAAATTTTACAAACTTTGATTATTTACAATCAAATTGCGAACTGTCCGTACAAAGAAGAATAATCGGAGACACGACAGTTTAATTCTTAAGGAAGTGGGTAAAATCCGAAAGAGAATGCCGAAACTTACAATAATGTCGAGGACAGTTACGCGAACTTTGAATGATAACATCTTCCACAGTCAAACTCCTTAAAAAAACACTTATAAGTAAAAAAATCGTGATCTTCAATTGGAATTCGCCAAAAATAGAGACGTCATTCTAAAAAAAGTGGATAATAATCCGAAAGTAAACCCTTTAAATATAGCAGAAAAACTTACAGTAAGTTTTCCACAGTCGAACCGAAAAAAACATTTATAAGCGAGAAAATTCTTAAGATTCTATAGAAGTTATAAAGGTTTCCCCATTCGAAACCTCGAAAAAATATTTATAAGCGAGGAAATAAGTAAGCTTCAATAGGAATTCGCCTTAAAAATGGTATCGGAGAGACATCAACTTCATTCTGGAAGAAGTGGGTAAAACTACACAAAGAACTTTGTATAATACAGGTTTCCACAGTCGAAAAGAAACCGCTTATTAAGTGAGAAAAATCGTATGCTTCAATTGGAATTTGCCCAAAAATATATTGAAATCGTAGAGACGTCAGCTTCATTCTGAAAGAAGTTTTTAAAAACCTGAAAGAAAATTCCGCAAATCTAGCTGAAAAACTTACAGTAGGGTCGGGAACAGTTGTACATCCACGAACCATAAAAATAACTTTCAATGATAACGATTTTCACAGTAGAACCCTTCGAAAAACCAAGTTATAATCGAGAAAAATCATAAGCTTCAATTGGAATTCGCCTAAAAACATATTGATATCGGAGAGATGTCAGTTTCATTCTAAAAAAGTGGGTAAAATCCGAAAGAAAATGCCGGAATACTTGCAGTAAGGTCGAGAACAGTTGTACAACCACGAACTATACAAAGAGCTTTGAATGATAACCGTTTCAAAATCGAACCCCTCGTAAAGAAATCGCCTAAAAACGAGAAAAGTCGTAAGCTTCAATTGGAATTCACCCAAAAATAAATTGATAAGGGAATTGACGCTGGTTTGTTTACAGATGAATCGATGCACAATATATTTGGAAGTGACTGTATATGGATGATGATGATGAACGTGATGATTTGGGTTGCCGTTGCTGCATCTTTAGTGGGAATGGTGTTTATGGAGGAAAATAGGCAACCAGAAAATCATAACCAATTTTAAATATTGGTGATCATTGGAGCTTCTACCAAGTCAACGATTCCATACAAACTCGCTCATGTTTAATTATACCAACCACCCCTCGTTTTGGATATACTGCGAAGGAAAATCCGATTTATTTTCCAAATAAAATTTAAAATGTTGAGACTGAATTCGACTTCGCTGCCTTATTTTAATATTTCCACTACAGTTCTTCAAAAATCCCGGTAAACCCTATTAAGAAAATTAATTTTCTGAGAATTTTAAATGTATAAAATAAATACACACATATTTATTTGTTTGTTTAGTATATCCACCACATTTACTTGTGCCAAGTAAAGTGCAAAACCAGAAACACACAAAATCATTCGCTGTAGAATATT
>NW_026872569.1:0-13245 GCF_032173495.1 Musca vetustissima
AAGATCTAGGCATTAAAAAGTCATCCTGAAAGATCAGCAGATTTTCAAGTTACCTGTCAAAATGCTTTATTGTGAATTTATTTAAGCAAAAAGTGGCATTTTACGTCATTGACTTTTAATGGGTAAATATCAACGTCAATGTATTGAAAAGGTAATCTAGAAATATCAGCTGATTCTCACTTTGGCTGTCAAAATGCTTCTTTGGGAATTGAATCAAACATAAAATGACTTTAGACCCTATAATTTTAATTTGGAAATTATGTTGACAGAAATTATGATGTACCTTTATATAAGGGCTACCCGAAAAAATGGACCTATATTTATAATTTTTTGTGGGGACATTTAGTACCCAATAAGAACCCAATGTACCAAATTTCAGCGTATTCGGTTGAAAAACGCGCTCAAGAACCCCAAAATACCGAAAATTGGGGGGTACCCTTATATGGGAGCTATGCCTAAACGTGGACCGATTTTCTCCAATTTCAATAGGGTTCGTCCGTGGGCCAATTAAGTGACCTGTGCCAAATTTCATCCAGATCGGATCATAAATGCGACCTGTTCTTTGTTAACAAAAATACATGGACGGACGGACAGACGGACATGCATAAATCGACTCAGAAAGTGATTCTATGCATATTCTCAAAAGGAACCATGGGTCTATCTCGATTATTTTTGCCTGTTACAAACATATGCACAAAGACATAATACCCTGTACCACAGTGTGGTGAAGGGTATAAAAAGCAGTGAGCGAAGCAGTATAGTCGGACGGGTCGACCATACGATACCCTACACAACTACCACGGAACTCTAACTTTCTGGGGATGTTTATTCCGAGGTTGGGGAATATTTCGTGATATTTGCACCTTCTAGTCCGGTTAAAGGTCAACAGCACCTTTTCCTAACACTGACATATTTTCCGAATATTGCTCTTTATATTCAGTACAGCCCTTCTAATTAATTGTCCAGATTACCTTCACCGTGGTTTGTGTTGTGATGTTTGGTTTATTATTGGTATCGACTTGAAAAAACACAATTCGGTCCACTTCATCCCATAATTATAATCTGATCATCACCGAAATTTACCATAACTGGAACCTCATGGAAAATTTCAAAGCGATCAGCGCTATATTTCCGCACTTTAGAGTGGTATTGGGTTACTAAATAATATCTGAATAAGTAAGCACTTAAGTGTAACACCCACATCCGAGTACATACTGCAATATAATTGGTATCAATTAAAAAGTCAACCAATCCTCTTGGATATACTATTAACTTCTCGGGCCTATGTCCTTCTGCAGTAAATATATACGCCATAGTATATTTTTCTTTGGCCCGATTCCCTTCTCCATGTAAAATTTCGCGATGTTCGGACTATAATTGCGGCCTTTAGAGCGACCAGAAAAACCGACAAAAATTAATTATTTGGTCTATTTCATCCCCTAAACATTAACCGATCTTTACCAAAAAAAATAGGGATCTTCATTGGCCAGAACCCATCCTACATGCAAAATTTCGTGAAGATTGGTCCATAACTGTGGCCTATATCGTGTTTACAAATTATAATGGACAGACGGACGGACACACATGTCTAGATCGACCCAGCTAGTCGAGATATGATCGGTATACTTAAAGGTGGGTCTAGGACCAATATTTCGCTGCGCTACAAACTCTTGGGATTGCACAAAGCTATAATGCCCTGACAACAGAGTTGTGTAGAGTATAAATACCTAAAAAGCGAATGGAAATGCATCTGAAAACACGGATCTATTTAAAAAATCTGTATTTATGTTTTTCAGGGCTATACCAAAACATCCCATTTACAATACCAAACATCCTAGGAGTAGTTACAGACAAATGGACACGGTTACGCTAACATAGCATTTTATTCGCTGCAGCTCGATACGTCTAACTACGTCGATTTCCGAGAATAGATGGTGCAACTCATGCATTCGACGGTCATATTCACCGTTGATGCTTATCTCAAACACTCCAAGAACTGTCTATGCAAGTGAAAGTTGTACCGGTTAAAGTTATCCTGCATAGCCGTATTAATTTTGCAGTAATGCCGAAGACATGGCCGCAAATACCTTTGAGCTGATAGTCGACAAAAAGTTGGAATGTGTCGAAGAATTGTTCATGATCCTTTTCAGGATTTGGCGCAGTGTGAAAATCTGGTCTATGGCGTATTTGAAGCCGCTGAAGCACGCTGGATAACACTTTATATACGATTGGAAAGACTAATTCCTCTATAGTTGGCACATATCGTATTGTCTCCGTTTTTGTGCTCGGGACACATAAAGCTGAGGTTCCAATCATTGGATCATTACATTCCTCTAGCCAAATTGTACTAATGAGCTGCTACATGCTCCTGATCAGCATCTGACCACCCGTCTTGAATAGTTCGGCATCTGCTGCTTTATTATTCTTCAGTCGATTGCTTGCTATTCTGACCGTCATCTATTATTGGTTCTGGGGTATCCTCTTCACAGCTACTATTTGATACCCGAAGTTTGTAAAAATGCTCCTTCCAGATCCTCGTGCACGCTGTCGGTATCTGTCACCAGGTTTCCATCGTCATCTCTACAGCAGAATGCGCCCGCACTAAAGTCTTCGGTTTGGTGTTTTACTGGTTGGTAAAATTTCCGTGCTTCATTCTGACTCCTGTACATATGGATTTGCTCATGCTCACGGTTTTCTTGTTCTTTTTCTGAATATATGTTTTTCCTTTCTCCCTTTCTCCCTATAATTCTCCATCGCATTACGCGTTGCTATTGTCTGCAGGGTTGCCATAAACGCTGCATTTTTCATATCAGTTGCATTACGACACTCCTGATCGTACCACGGGATTATTGATGGTGGTTTTTGATACCCGAGAATTGCTTTTCCTGCAGTTTGTAGGGAGTGGGCAATTCTTTGTTATTGTGCATATATATTATTATCGGGACAAGGAGTGCTGCTTTCGTCAAGCAGTTGGGTAAGTTGAGCGGAGTAAGCTTCCGCTATCTGTTGTGTTTGCAGCTTTTCGACATCGAGTTTCCGTGTTACATTATATCGCTCATTTGTTGCTACATTAAGACGAGTGGCTGCTACAAAGTAGTAATCCGAATCGATATTCACTCCTCGGATTGATCGAACGTCTAAAACACTGGATCAATTCCTTCCGTCTATCACAACATGATCAATTTGATTTCTCTGCTGACCTTGTGTATATCGAGATGTTTGAATCTGGTGGTACTAATTACCATATTTTCTGCTGGCGAGAAGTCAATCAACCTCATGCCGTTGTCTGATGTTTCTTCATGGAGGCTGTTTTTCCCGCCAAAGATATTTTCCTTTCCGATTTTCGCATTAAAATCTCCTAGCAGAATTTTAATGTCATGGTCAGGGCAACGGTCATATGCTGTTTCTAGGCGCTCGTAAAATATGTCTTTGGTCTGTTCATTTTTATCTTCGGTCGGAGCATGGACGCAAAGGAGACTGATGTAGAAGAACTTCGCTTTTATACGGATTTTTGCAATTCGCTCATCTACTGGATTGAATCTGGATACGAGGTATTTTATTATCCTATTAACCATAAATCTGCAACCAAATTCATATCCCGTTTCATAGCAGCTATAACACAGGGCGTAATCATCTGATTTACTTACGCCAGTCTCTTTCCATCGCATATCCTGTAAGGCAATAATATCGGATTTGTACTTCTTTAGAACAAAGCGAAAACTGCGCCTGTTCTGTACAACGCGTGCACATTCCTAGTGCAGATTCGCGAATCGTGGTTTTTTATACGTTTGCGGCAGTCGTCAACATTAGGGGGTTTAGTTTTCTTTTCCGTTGCTTTTTCATAGTATTGGTTTTTTCCGAATGTGGGCAACTAACCCGACGCCTCAACCCATTTTTATACCCTCCACCATAGTATGGAGGGTATATTAATTTTGTCATTCCGTTTGTAACTCATCGAAATATTCATTTCCGACCCTATAAAGTATATATATTCTTGATCAGGGTAAAATTCTATGACGATCTAGCCATGTTCGTCCTTCTGTCCGTCCGTCTGTAATCACGCTATCTGCTGAAGGCATTGAGATAGAGTGCTGAAATTTGGCATAGGGTTGTCTTTTGTCTGCAGGCAGATCAAGTTCGAAGATGGGATATATCGGTCCACGTTTAGGTATAGCTCCCATATAAGGGTACCCCCCAATTTTCGGTATTTAGGGGTTCTTGACCGTGTTTTTCAACCGAATTCGCTGAAATTTGGTATGTTGGGTTCCTATTGGGTACTAAATGTCTCCACAAAAAATTATGAGTATAGGTCCACTTTTTCTGGTAGTCCCCATGTAACGGCACCTTCTAACTTTCAGTATTTTGGGGGCTTTGATCGTATTTTTATTTAGGGGTTCTTGACCGTGTTTTTCAACCGAATTCGCTGAAATTTTGTATGTTCAGTTCTTATTGGGTAGTAAATGTCTCCACAAAAAATTATGAGTATAGCTCCACTTTTTCTGGTAGCCCCCATGTAACGGCACCTTCTAACTTTCAGTATTTTGGGGGCTTTGATCGTATTTTTACATCGAATTGGCTGTAATTTAGTATTTTGAGTTCCTTGTTCCGCGTTTTGGGTTTGGTTCTAAAAGTCAGTCGTAATCATTTAACCTGCGGAGGATATCGAGATAAAGTTAGAACGTAAGGTTCGATAATGAATTATACATGAACTATATCCCGCATTTAGGCCTAGCACCTGTGTGGGAGGTATCAGAGGAAGTGGACCGATAGTCCACATTTTCGAACCTGAACTAAGTTTGGAAGAATAATAAGATAGGCACAGGTTGGATGAAATCAACATTTTCTGGAACATGGTTCATGTTATGGTTTACATAATCGCGTTGTAGAAATGTCGGTATAGGTCCACTTTTTGGTATTTTCCCTACATTTTCATTTCAACTATCTCTTAGTATGTCTATGGTGGAGGGTATCTAAAGTTCGGCCCGGCCGAAATTAACGCTTTTCACTTGTTTATAGTTCTTATGGGTGAACTCGCCGCACATATCAGCTCACTATTTTAACGGGTGATGAAAATAGCTACCCTAGTTAACAATGCGGGGAGGTCTGTGTCCAAAATTGAGATGAAAGAGGGACCAATATAAGCCTAGACTTCGCTATGTTAAAGCCAATCCGAGCCATTGCTTGGTATCTAACATCCCCTACGCCTAGATATGTTCTTCAACGTTTTCAACGTCTTTTTCCACTTTTATTTAATCCTTGTTCAGAAAACTTTACATCTACGAACATTAATATATTTCGAATAGACTGTGCACTATGAAAATCATTCGGATTCGTCTGAAACATTTGCCATAAACCAAGATACAGATCCGAAATTGCTACATTTTTTACTGTATTTTCATTTTAAAGTTAAAAAATTTACAATCACATAGAATACATTTTCTCCTCAAGACATAGTGAACAAGACCAAAAATGAGAGGGTTATGAAAAGGTTAACCAGATTTAATAAAAGATATCCTTCTTTTCTTAATTTAAAACATAATTTCATTCCTACGACTGTTGGGCTATTTATTATGATTTCATTCCAACGTATTGATGATAATTAGAAGAAATTATTGTATTTATTGCCCGACAAAATGTTTTCTTTGTTTTAACAAATTTCTTACAATTATCCTTGGTCTGGGTGTAATTGTGTTGAAGTTTTGTTTTCATTTGTTTTTTTGGTTTGGTGTTTCCAACGGCAAATTCATGATGGTTGGTTAGTTGGTGGCTGTTATATTGAGAAGGATTCCATTGTTGCTGTTGTCGTTGTATTGGTATTGTTCGCAAGTAAAAAGGATTTAGACAATACGAATGGCTAACGTTAGTTTCGATTTTAGTTGTTGTTGTTATTATTTTATTGGTTACAATAAGTGCTGTTGTTGCTGCTGTTCTTCTCTTCTTCATAGATATTGGCATTGTTTTCAATATTTTTTGTTTTCTTTTTCGGGTATTTAATTTCACTCTGATGGTGGCAGCCAGGCAAGTAAGTGTTGTTCTTGTTGCAAAACGTGTTGTTGTTGTTCGCGTACTTGTATTGTCTCAAACGTTGGGGTTGCATTTGCTGATTTGGTATTATTTTCGTTATTGTGGCATGTACTGCTACTGCTGCATTTGATATAGATTATTTGTTTGTTTGCCCCCACGACTACGTGCTGGATTCCCTTTATGTGAGTATGTGTGTGTGTGCGGGCGTTGCATACATGGGATCTGGTATTTTATATGGTTTCATCATCAGCATTAGTCTTCAATTGGCACATGTTCAGATAAAGGATAATATATTGCCATACATTCATATATATTTAGTTTAAACAAGCAAAGCGGTCTTTAAAATTGGAAAGAGAAAAACGAAAAAAAATGTTATGGCCATTTAAATTGGCAACTCATTGACCTTGAAATAAAAATGTCATGCAGGTCCACGTCCCCTAAAAATTTAATATAAGCTAATTGTTACAGCTATTTTATTTCCTCATTTATTTCATTCATCTTACTTAAAATATCCCTCTCCTTCGAAATATTTTCTTGAATATCATTCCCTTCGTGGTTTGCAAAATCTTCAAAAATCACAAAAATTATCTTTCACCTTTCTTGCACAATGTTGCTTCGACCGACCGAACGAGCGACCAAACAACCAACCGACATGGCCCCATTACAAGCATCATTAGAAACAAGACATATGTAAACATTTAGAAAATGATTTGTATCTTGAAAACAACAAAAAATAAAAAAAAATCACAGAGTTCCCCTCCAAGTCATGTTCGGTGACCTTGGGCAAATGGCCAAGTTGCCAGAATTGAATGCTGAACACTGATTATGCCAGTGCATGAAGAACGTCCTGATGGCAAACGAATAATAAAAAATACCAACTACAGTTAGCAAAGATTGCATTGCCAGAGGATGGATGTGTTTGTTGTTGGAAAGATGGATAGATAGATTATAGCTGTTGACAAATCGATGTAAAACTAAGGTCCTTCTGTCGTGTTTGTATTTAGATTTTATTTTTGTATCAGCAAGATTTTGGAACAAAAATACACTTTGATTTGCGTACCCCAAAATAAATGATGATGGAGCGATTTTCAATATAATTAATCAAAACATTTTTGATTGGAGTTTGTGGAGAAAAATATGTCACATATGATAATAAGGTTTCAATATTTTTAAGAAAATCGTAATGACGTAGATGTTGAATACAAATGAAGGTACAGATTGGCAAATCTACTATGAAAAGGTGAAGAAGAAAATATATGGACTGCCTAATTTTGTCCAATAAATGGTGTTCTATGATGAGCGATTATTGGCTGAACAGTCAGCAATTTCTGTAGAGAAATTTATCTAAACTCGTTTGCTTTTCTGTTCCATACATAAAATATGAGGAAAGTTCAGTCGAGTCAAACATGTTATAACCTCCACCAATAAACTACTGGGTGACGTAGGGGATGATAGATAACAAGCAACGGCCCTGATTGACTTCAACATTGCAAAGCCCAGGCTTATCCTGGTCCCTCTTTCGTCTCAATTGTGAACACTAACCTCCCAGCGGTGTCACCTGGGGTAGCTATTGTTAGCTGATAAAAAATGGGTTGAGGCGTCGGGTTAGTTGGCCACAGTCGGAAAAAGCAAGGGGAAAGAAAATCAAACCCACTCAATGTTGACGACCCCCGCAAACGTATAAAGGACCGCGATCTGTGAAACCGCACTTGGAATGTGCGCACGTTGTGCAGAACAGGCTCCGTTTTCGCTTCGGCGGATGTACTCAAGAAGTACAAAGCCAATATTATTGAGTTTGAGGAAATGCGATGGAAAGGGACTGGCGTAAGTAAATCAGATGATTACGCAGTGTATAATAGCTGCCACGAAACGAGACATGAATTTGGCTGCGGACTTAGGGTTAATAGGAGTATAAAACAACTTGTCTCCAGATTCAATCCAGTAGATGAGCGAATTGCTATCAGTCTTATTGCGCCCATTCTCCGGCCGAAGATAAAGATGAATCGAAACAGCATGAAATTAAAATTCTGCTAGGAGATTTTAATGCAAAAATCAGAAGGGAAAGCACCTCGATATACACAAGGCCACCTGGATTTCTCGTGATCAAGCAACGAGAAATCAAATTGATAATGTTGTGATAGACGGAAGGCAGTGTTTTAGACGTTCGATCTGAGGAGCGAATATCGATTCGGACCATTACCTTGCGGCAGCCAAGGTTCGCACCCATCATAATGTAGTAGCAAAGGTGCGATCCAATGTAACACGATAATAATTCAAAAGCTCGATGACAACGAACTGCCCACTCCCTACAAACTGCAGCAAAAGCAACACTCACAAAGAGTCCGGAAATTTTATCAACGAGTAAAAACCAAACCTATGGAGCTGTCACAACCTCCTGTAGATATCAATAAGGCCTATTCTGTAACTTTTAACAACATTCGAATTTGTTGTAAAATAAACAATATCGAATGTTGTTAAAAAGTTACAGAATATGCCTACTGGTGAGAGATACAGACCGCGTATTGGGGATCTGGAAGGAGCATTTTGCAAAGCTTCTGATAGCAAATAATAACGGTGAAGAAGATACTCCAGAATCAATAAGGTATAGATTGTATACCACCTAGCCAAGGTAAGGTCAGAATAGCAATTAATCGGCTGAAGAATAATAAAGCAGCAGGTACGGAAGGACTACCAGTACAACTATTCAAGATCGGTGGTCAGACGCTGATCAGGAGCACGTATCAACTGATTAGTACAATTTGGCTAGAGGATTGCATACCTAATGATTGGAATTTCAGCATCATGTGTCCCGTGTACGAAAAAGGCGAGAGAAGGATAGTGATGGCCAACCGATGCTACTATGGTCTGAGCAAACAACTCAAAAGCAAGGCCACCTCCCGCCAGACCAAACTCACACTCTACAAGACGCTGATACTACCCGTGCTGTTATATGGATCTGAAGCATGGGTACTTACGCGAGCAGATGAGGCAGCTCCTGGAGTGTTTGAGAGAAAAATTCTCCGAAAGATCTATGGGCCGATCTGCGTTGATGAGTTGTACCAGCTATTCTCGGACATCGACATTGTTAGACGTATTGAGCTGCAGCGACTACGTTGGCTAGGTCATGTTGTGAGAATGGATGAAGATCCCTCAGCCCAGAAGGCATATAAAAGCGAACCAGCTGATGGTTCATGCAGAAGGGGAAAGCCACGAATACGATGAAAATACCAAATCGAAGACAACATTGCAGAAAATTGTCTTTCAAATTGGAATAACTGCGCAAAAGACCGACGCGCCTGGATATCTTTTCTAAGCTCGGCTTATGGAACGAAAGTTCTGTCACTAGCCAGCTAAGTAAAAAAATATAAAAATATTTTGCTGTTTTTTGTTTGGTGCATTCAGTTGTGAGTTCTAGGGTGTTAAAAATGCAAGTAAACAAAGAGAAAATTCGATACATTTTACAGTTTTTCTTTGACAAAGACGAAAATGCTTGTTTAGAATTTTCAGCTCGATTCGACCTAAATTTTTTTATTATTGTTTTGTATTTTCTTTCACACCGCAAATTAGAGATTGGACACAGGTATGAATTTTCTGCGCTGTATAATTCTGTATTCATGTCTGCTAAAGACCGTAGAGGTATAGTTTTCGACCTAGTTTCTCAAATGATTTACCCACAACCCTCTCGAAACCACTTCTCACTATTTAAGAGACAACATATTTCTATAATTATTTTTTTTTCTCATTTCATCTTTAAAAAATATTTAACATGAAATTGAACTTTAACTATCACACACACACGCATCACAACACAGTTTCCGTTTCCGTACGACAACATTGAAGAATTTCGCCCCTAGTCTATGTACTTATTATTTGGCATTGCATATTTTCTTGAAAGTTATGAGGTGTTGATAATATCCTCCTGGTACCAAGAAATGTTAAGTTTTTTGTCTGTTTTGTTTTCTTCTATGACTAGATCTTTTCGAGGTTGCCAACGGCATTATTGTTGTTAGGTTATGAACATCCACTCACACACACACATACAGATATATAGGGGTACATGAGTGTATGTGTGTGTGGATATGGTTGTGCGTACATTATGAAAAATTAATTATGTATGTATACTCATGCGTAAATATTCTCACTATATATCTACACAAAATATGCACGCACACACACACTCACATACACATATCGTACATATTTGTTAACAATGTTTATTTTGTTTCTAAATGAGGACATTATAAAAATCCTTCATGAAAACAAGCTACTACTACTGCTGCCGCTGTCAAGAACAGCAACGCTTGCACAACTTATATAAGCTATGTACTATCCATCTATGTGTGTGTGAGTATTTGTATATTGTAGTCTAGTTGTTATCTGTGTGCAGCTGATGATGACGATGATGATATTCATACAAAAAATTCTATATATTATCAATTTTGTTGTATACAAAAACGAGTTGCTCTTCTTTAAAACATATATTTGTATATGTGTGCGTGTATATTAATCATAACAAGAATAAAGAAGAAATGTATAGCCCGAAGCCAAGAGACCCACATAATTATGTTGATTTTATTTAACACACTACTCACACGCACACACACACTTTGTTATGATTATTGGAAAACATTATTGAACATTTTTATAAATTATTTACGTCATTTCTAGTTCATCTCAACATCTCAAGTTGAACATCTCAAGTTCAAGTTATTGACAATTCTTTAAATTATTGTGGGTATGTGTATATTATTGACAACAGCTGTCATTCCAAGATATTGAATCCTTTGTCATACATATTTGTAATGACGTATATAATAATTTAATGTAAGGTCGACAAAATTAAAAAAAGATCCACGATGGAAAATTCCGATAATGGATAGAAGTCAAAGCAATACCAGGTTCTAAATCTCCGTATGCCAATGTGGATGCCGGCGATCTTATAACAAATAGTTAGATGGCTTTCCAAAAGTTAAACGACATGCCATAGGTTTTCTATAGATGGAGAACTTCATAGAAATCTCCCATGTATCGATGACATCTTCTAAGACAGTGGACCTCAGCGATTTTCTAACAATAAAAACTCTCCACGGAATTTCTATAGAGATAGGACCTCCAAGAAGACTTTTATAGACATATGACCTCATTCAGGTATTTTATAGACAGATTTCTCGTGTAGTACTTCTCGGTACAGAATATTTCCAACAGGAATTTCAGAAGAGCTCCTCCTCAGTTTATTCTATAAACCGAAGACCTTTACAGACATTCTACAGAAAAACTAATTTTTGTAGGTATTCTATAGACAAGGACGTATGCTATGGGCAGAATACCTGCTACAAATATTGTATGGACAAAAAACCTGGTACAATCCTTTCACACATAGATGTCTCCTTACAGGTCTAGTAGTCGTCAATCCAATAAAGACTCTTTAGAGGACTTCTATAGAGTGAAATCCTGAAGGAAGTGTTTTAAAGACAAACGACCGATTTCAGGTCTTCTAGAGACAGAAGATCTTTTACAGGTATTCCACACATTTAGAATCGCCTCCAGTCAGAAAAAAAAGAAAAACTCGTACATTTTTTTCTAATGACAGACGACCTCTTAGAGACAGACATTCCCACATGTATTTTATGGATCATTCTACAGATCTTTTAGAGAGAAAATACCTTCTAAAGATCTTCTGGGGACAAAAAGGTATTTTAGAAAACTAGAAACTATGGACAAAAAAACTCCTGCAGATCCTCTATAGTCACAGAAGATCTCCTACAGATCATTGATAGGCAGAATAAATCATATAGATCTTCCACAGGACTTCTTTAGACCGAAGACACCCTGCAGTTCCTTAGAAATAACCCGTTTACATTTATTCTACTTACATTAGATCTTTTACCGATTTTTATAGACAGAAAATCACCAAGAGGTGTTTTATAGAAAGAACCAATGGGCTTTCTAGAGGTCGGCTGTAGACAGAAGATCTTCTACCAACCTTCTACAGACAAAATAACTCGTACAAGTTCTATATTGACAGACGACTTCTTAGAGGCACTCTTTTTACAGAAAACTTTCTACAGGTATTCCCACAGTTATTTTATGGACCGAATCTTACAGATTTGCTAGAGAAAGAAGGTCTTTTACAGAACTTAAAGACACTGAATATATCCAACAGGTTTTTTGGGGAAAAAAACTGCTGCAGACCCTCCTACAAGTCATCGATAGGCAGAAAAAATCATAACAATTGTCTTTTCTATAGAGAGAAAACCACTTATAATTATTTGATAAACATAACAATTCCAATAGGCTTCCTAAAACTCGGAAAACTATTACAGACCTTCTTTATAGAAAAGACCTCATATACATTTTCTTTAGCCCCTTAAAGGTGTTTGTAGTTAGGATACCTCTAGCGACTGACGACCTCTAACAGATTTTCTATAGATAAAAAACTTTATGCAAGCCCTCTATAGTCACAGAAGATCTCCTACAGGCTCCTACAAATAGGGTAAATCAGGACATACAGGTAAAATGGTGTAATATAACATTTTAGTTCAGGCAATTACAGTCAGATGGTAACTCGCTGATCGTAGTGTAGACATGAACCATAAGTTGTGAATTGTGGGTGAAGTATATGATCGATAGCACAGTCAGAAACTGCACTACCGATATTAACGATCACACCTATTTAGTTTGTGACCGTGCTATCGATAACATTTCACCATTTCAACGGTATGCCCCTATTTATCCTACTGTATTTTTTTTCTTTTTTTTTGACAGAGACATGCTCAAACATTTTTTGCTCTCTCACACTCGATTTTCCTCTGTCCGTCCTTCTTCAGCTATCCATTAGAAATAATTTTCACTTACCCCAAAAAATTTAATTTTCGAAAAATGTTTAAAGCTTACCTGTAAATAAAGAATAAAAATACACAAGAAATCAATAAAATGTTTTCAATAGTCTTTTCTTAAATGTTACAAAAAACTGAACTGAAAAAAATAATCAATAATAGATTTAATCAACAAAAGTAGTCAAGAATCTTAAATACACAAGACAAAAATAGTTCATTTGCTTTGGCCATAGAAAATCGCAAATAATTCACCCATACTACTGCCAACCAAAGCAGATCTGTACACTCCACTTTTAATCTCTACATATGTATGAGTGCCCATTATATGAAGGACCTCACTTGTGCAGTACTAAGTATGATTTTACACAATGAAAAAAACGTAGCT
>NW_026872570.1:0-13522 GCF_032173495.1 Musca vetustissima
AAAAATGCTAATTCCATGTCCACATTTTCAAAAAAAAACTATTCATGCAGTTTTAAAATTTTAAAAACTTTATCTCATATTACGATGCAGCAAATACGTGACCGAAAGATAACTTTCAAACATATTTTTATGAGTATTTGAATCGTGCAGAAAATATAAAAAAATGCATTTTGTCCTCCACACCACTAAGTGATGGAAATGACATTAAAAATTGTGAATCATCACACATGTTAGAAAAGCGATTCCAAAAGCAGCAGAAAGTTTCTCCAAAGACTGATTAAAAATAAAATGCTTTAAAATAAGAACAAATGCATCGATCGCTTCATCGTAATCACGATTTGTGTTAACAAATTGTCATCCAAAAACTCACACACACACATCATAACAAATCAATTAGTGGGGATTTTATGGGATTTTTATTAATAAAATCCGAAAAACAAACGCACAGCCCATACTTTTCGTTGCAACCACAAAAAAAAATCTATAAATATTTCATCGTTCCAAATTAATTCTAAATCTTGTGAAAGGAATGTTTTTTTCTAGCAATAATCTCCAAAACTCATCATCAACGAGAATAGTTAAAATATGGTTTTTCAGATTTTTAATAGTTAATTAAATTCCAAATTTGTTTATCATGATTCGTTGCGGAGTAATAAAACGCATATCAGCAGTTCATAAAAAGAGGCTAGAATTCATAAAATTGGTTTGGAGTTGTAGTTTCATTATTTCATTAATTCGAGATCAGTCCTAACAATGTGTGGGAGTTGAGATGAGTCTTGACTGTAACAAATTGGTCATCTCCACATCTATGGTTTGAATGAAATGCATCCAACCATTTTGTTGTTTGTCTATGCCATGTCCATTTAGGGCTATAAAGATAAATGCAGACAACCACAGCCGCCGTCGAACAAACGATTCTCTTTAACACATCATGGTGTGGCCAAGGCGAACTAACCAAAACACTAGAGACGCCGACGCTTAACTCAATACTGCACTGTGGTTTATATTCCACCCCTGTTTTAAGTTTTGAAAAAATATTCTTTATTTTTTTAGTCTCAGACCTGAATTTTTTTTTACACGCCTAGTCTTAGACCTGCAAAAATATATATTTATACCCTTCACCACACTGTGGTACAGAGTATTATATCTTTGTGCATATGTTTGTAACAGGCAAAAGGAAACGAGATAGACCCATAGTTCCTTTGGAGAATATGCATAGAATCACTTTCTGAGTCGATTTATGCATGTCCATCCGTATGTCCATGTTAAATTGTAAACAAAGTACAGGTCGCATTTATGAACCGAATTGGATGAAATTTGGCACAAGTCGCACGAAAATATATGGGAGCTATATCTGAACCGATTTTTCCCAATTTCAAAAGGGTTCGTCCTTGGTCCAAATAGATGGACCAAGGACGAACCCTTTTGAAATTGGGAAAAATCGGTTCAGATATAGCTCCCATATATTTTCGTGCGATTTAATGTAAATGGTGTACCAAAGTCTCTCTATATACTTCGATTTACACGAAATTTGGCATAACGTACTATATTGAGTCTAGAATGATGTGTGTAAAATTTCTTGAAAATCGGTTCAAATTTAGATATAGCTCCCATATATAGTTTCGCCCGATTTTAGGTAAATGGTGCACCAAAGTCCCTGAAAATCATTCGATTTGTACGAATTTTGGCATAGCGTACTGAATTAAGTCAGATTCAGATATAGCTCTTATATATAGTTTCGCCCGATTTTAGGTAGATGGCATACCAAAGTCCTATATATATTTCGATTTGCACGAAATTTGGCATAGGGTACAGAATTAAGACTAGAATTATGTGTATAAAAATTCTTGAAAATCGGACAAGTTTGGTCCGCCTCTTCTAAACCTTAAAAAATCCACACCTCTTCTAAGATCTGAAAAAATATTTGTTTTAAAAATCCACTCCTCTTCTAAGCGGTCTTAAAAATATTACTTAAAAAATCTACCATTCCTCTAAGGTGGCTTGAAAAAATATTCCTTTCGAAGTCCACAAAAAATATTCTTTAACAAAATCCACGCCTATAGAAGTCCTCGAAAAATATCCCTTAAAAAATGTACGCTAATTGAGGTCCTCCTGCGAAGGTCTCTCAGCTCCACTGTGAATCCTCAACAAAAAAATCAAGTTCTAAACACGTTTTCTCTATTGTTTCCTATTGTTGTTAGTGTAGTTGCCCTTCGAGTGAATGGCCTATTATATCATAGACAAACCATGTCGGCAATGGCGACATTCGCACAAAACAAAAAAGAGATGAAGACCGTCGACCGACCGACCAACAAAGGTGGGCGTTGATACGAAAGATGTTACAGTTTTATGTTTCCTATTTGCCAAACAACTACTCTGGCTGGCGTCTACCACTGACACCCAGGACAACACCCTCTAACCATCTCCTCCTTCTGCAGAACAGGCCCTAGACCCAGTGGTGTGTCATGTAAAAACTGTTGTTAATCGTATGGTCATGATTGCCAGCCGGCTTAGAGAGTCAGTATCGGCATGGAAACTGAAGTTTAGCACCATCACACCTCAAGTCGAGTCTCGTTGTCCGAAGAACCATTGTAAGCGAGTATGTCGCCCGCTTTGCTTTGTTATTTTATTTTAGTGTTGGGCTTTTTCATTTCATGGCTAAAAGAATTTAGTTTTTGTCTATAGTTGTTGTGGTGGTGTTGCTGCAGAAGAGTACAAAAGTCAGGTATGCATGCAAAACAATAACCCCCCTCTTCACCCCTCCGCAGCATATGGCCATGCCAGCCAACCCAATGGCCATTGTCGTTGACTTTTACACACATTTATACCTCAATTGCTGGATTTGCATTTAGTCTGTCGGGGTTTTTTACTTCTTTCCATTTTTTTTCTTTTGCTCTTCTCTTCTTGCCACAAATTGCCCCGAAAGCTTAAAAGTTGTCAATTCAGATTTTTGTGGCATACAAAAAACCGAAATGAAAAAAAATCAAATTGAGAAAAAAAAACGAAGTTGGCCTGTAACCAGTTTGCACGTTTTTTGCTTCTCATTTTTTTTTTTGGGTTTTGGAAGTTGTGCGGTTCCTCAATTCGAAATAAAGTCATGCACGAAATATACACCAACACTTGAAAAATAAAAAAAAAAACGAAAAACTTGTTGGACCAGGTGAAGTTTATGCTGACTCTCAGCTTTATTGTTTTGGAAAGCCATGCCATGCAATATGTGTCCCGATAAATAGAGAGACAAAATTTGCATGCCACTGCAACAGCCTTATTTGGAAGAAGAAAGAAAGATGCCGGATCAAGGCTGGCAAATCATATCAAATTTTCAGAAAATTGAGAATGACAATAGGTTTTTATGAAACACATAAATTCAAATGAGATTGTAGAACAATTTTTGGATAAATTATTGAGGAAGAAAGAGGAATAGAGGGGTGAGGATGCAAAAAGTATGTTTGAAACGGTTCTACGTTATTTTATAAACATTTTGTTCATCAAGGTCCCTTCAGAAATGTTTTAAAAAATATTTTAAAAAATCTTAAAAAAAATCTACGCCTTCAGCAGACATTAAAAAACAAGTGAAAAAGCGTTAAGTTCGGCCGTGCCGAATTTTGGATACCCTCCACCATAGATATACTGACAGGTAATAGAAATGAAAATATAGGGAACATACCTAAAAGTGGACCTATACCGACATTTCCAAAAACGGATTATGTTATCCATAATGTAAACCATAATACAAATTTCAGAAATTTTTAATGGATAATTATACCCTAAGCCTTATGCCGAATGAGAGTGTATACACTTTAACACGGTGAAAATGTGCCTCATCGAATTATTGGTTCTGGACCCCATTTTTCTTTGGATCAAATCCGTTTCAGAAAATTAAGATTTCATCCTAACTTTGTCCATCTTATTATTTCTTACAAACCTAGTTCAAATTCGAAGATGGAGAATATCGGTCCACTCCTTCTGGAACCTCCACACAGGGGCTAGGTCTAAATGCGGCTATAGTTCATTATCGAACCTTACGTTCTAATTTTTTATTTTGCTATCCTCCGCAGGTTAAATGATTACATCAGAGACTTAGTACCAAACTTAAAACGCGGAACAAAGCAAAGAACTATTATAATATAAACCCGTAAGGAAAGTAGTAAAGTCGGACTGGGCCGACTATATGATACCCTTCACCACTTTGGATATACTGTACATATGTATCCTTACAATTGCATGTCAATGTTCCCTCGAAGGAACATACTCATGACTTTCTGCAACCTATGCTAAATTTAATTTCATTCGGGCAAATTTAGAGTCGATTTTCCCGAAACTTACCACACATCGTTCTACACTTATTCCATAAAGGAACTTTGGTGCAATATTTACCTAAAATCAGACGAAAATATATATTTGGTGCTATATCTAAATCTGAGCCGATTTTCATGAAACTTAGCACACATCATTCTAGCCTTAATTCAGTACGCTGTGCCGAATTTCGTGCAAATCGAAGGATATATAGGGACTTTGGTGCACCATTTACATTAAATCGGACGAAAATATATATGGGAGCTATATCTAAATGTGAACTGAACGAAATTTAACACACATCGTTCTAGACTTTATTCAAAACGCGATGCCAAATTTCGTGCAAATCGAAAGATATGTAGCCACTTTAGTGCACCTTTTACCTTAAATCGGACGAAAATATATATGGGAGCTATATGAAAATCTGAACCGATTTTTGCGAAACTCACCACTCATCATTCTAGACTCAATTCAGTACGCTGTGTCAAATTTCGTGCAAATCGAAAGATATGTAGCCACTTTAGTCCACCTTTTACCTTAAATCGGACAAAAATATATATGGGAGCTATATCAAAATCTGAACCGATTTTTCCCAATTTCAATAGGGTTTGTCCTGGGGCTAAATAAATGAGCTGTGCCAAATTTCATCCAATTCGTATCAAAATTGCGACCTGTACTGTGTTTACAATTTAACATGGACAGACTGACGGACGGACATGCGTAAATCGACTCAGAAAGTGATTCTATGCATATCCTCAAAAGGAACCATGGGTCTATCTCGATTTCTTTTGCCTGTTACAAACATATGCACAAAGACATAGTATCCTGTACCACAGTGTGGTGAAGGGTATTAAAATAACTTGAAAAAATATTGTTTCCAGCCCACTTGGAAGAGACGTGGATTTCTTCAAAAAAAAAAAAAATATATATATATATATATATTTCAAGTCCAATTTTTTTTAAAAAATATTTTTTCAAGTCCCCTGAGAATATTAGACGTGAATTTTAAAAAATATATTTTTCAAGAATTTATTTTTACAAAGCCTTCATAGAAGAGGATGCGTAAATGTTTTTAATCATATTTTTCCAGCCCCCTTAAAATAGGTTTGATTTTTTCTTAGAAGAGGAGGCGTATATCTTTTAAATAATATTTTTTTCCAGCCTACCTAGAATGGGCGTTGATTTTTTTTTTCAATGTTCCCAAAAGGTATATATGTTTTTATTTATATTTATTTATGCATACATTTTTGCTGAACAAAAAAACAAACTTCTGATTTCTCAATTTTCAAAGTTCGAAGTACTGCAAAAGCTATTAAAATCCAGACAGAATCAAAGTGCGGGAGAAGCTCCTCAAAGGGCAGGAATCGATTTTCAAAACATTGTTTATATTTTCCTCTACATTTTTATAGTTATGCAACACCCACTACTATGACTACTACTCCGCATGTTTCCAACTCCTTGTCCCCTGCTGCCTCCTTTTCTTCTGCAGTTTGTCTATGGGTCGGTTGTGTTCTTTTCGCTATGCCCATAAAATGTGTGCAGTGTGCTCTTCATTGCATTTTAAGTTCTTATTTTAGCTTTGCAGTTCGTTCGTTCTTTGCATTCATATTCTATATTCAAAGTCGAACTACCCCGGATGATGAGTACGGTACATAAATTCTATGGAAGCACATGGACTTCGAGCAAACGTACCCCGACACACACACATATCTACACCCACAAATATTTATAGTGCATAGTGTGTGTGTTTGTGCAAAAAATAACAAACCCGGGTAAGTTTATTAGTTATCGCTGCTGTTGTTGCTTTTGCTGCTGGTGTTTGTCATTGTGTTGGTTAGTTTGTAGAAAATCCATTAAAGTCTATCCAAGATCGGTGCCTAATACCAAGAAGTTGGCTTTTATAGCCATTTGCCGTTCCGACGTAGAACTTCGAGCAATAACAAATACAACAACTACCACTACAACTGCAACATAAGACATACAACAGATGCCGCTAATGCATTTGTCCGTTCATCAACATTAAAATATGTGACTGTGGGAGGGTATTTTGGGGGGCGGAGCGGAGGCGTAGAACAGGAGTCGGTTGTATTTTAGGGGGCCAGGAGTAACAGGCCATTTGTGTGTCTTTTCACCCATAGATGATGTTAATGTACGAACGACATGCTTGAAATGCAAAACCACCAACGCTTCTGCAAAACAGAAAACTATGCACTCTCACACAAATAGACATGACAACAAAGCAAAGTGACTTAACTAATGTATTTTTTGAAATAAAGATTTTTATATAAAAAAGTCTAAAATAATTCGAATTGGGATAAAATGTAGGGTCAGTCATAATCCGAAAGTAATCTCAATTTCTTCTATTTTTTCACTATTTTGGAAATATTTTTTTTTGTTACATGAGTCCTTTGGCATTTCATCCTGTCAACGTTTATGTTAGATTTATATACTTTGGTTTATGTTTGCATAGATACGTGAGTATGTTTATATCTATGGGCATAGATGAATGTTGCATATAAACAAACCTCGTACACAGTTTATGGGTAAACGGACTAAACGTTTGCAACGTGTTCATGCACAATTTATTTGTAAACGAGGAGGGCATACTTATTTTGAGGATTACAATACGACATACAGGACATGAATTTTTAAATGAATATTTTGTCAATGGCTCTCAGAAGGCGTGGATTTTTAAAAAACATTTTTTTTTCAAGGCGTGGATTTTTTAAAGAATATTTTTTTAAGGCCTATAGGAGGCGTGGATTTTTTAAAGAATATTTTTTCAAGGCCTATATAACGCGTGGATTTTTTAAAGAATATTTTTTTCAAGGCCTATATAAGGCGTGGATTTTTTAATGAAAATTTTTTCAAGGCCTATAAGAGGCGTGGATTTTTTAAAGAATATTTTTTCAAGGCCTACAGAAGGCGTGGATTTTTTAAAGAATATTTTTTCAAGGCCTACAGAAGGCGTGGATTTTTTAAAGAATATTTTTTCAAGGCCTACAGAAGGCGTGGATTTTTTAAAGAATATTTTTTCAAGGCCTACAGAAGGCGTGGATTTTTTAAAGAATATTTTTTCAAGGCCTACAGAAGGCGTGGATTTTTTAAAGAATATTTTTTCAAGGCCCACAGAAGGCGTGGATTTTTTAAAGAATATTTTTTCAAGGCCTACAGAAGGCGTGGATTTTTTAAAGAATATTTTTTCAAGGCCTACAGAAGGCGTGGATTTTTTAAAGAATATTTTTTCAAGGCCTATAAGAGGCGTGAATTTTTTAAAGAATATTTTTTCAAGGCCTATAGGAGGCGTGGATTTTGTAAGAATATTTTTTTCAAGGCCTATAGAAGGCGTGGATTTTTTAAAGAATATTTTTTCAAGGCCTATAGAAGGCGTGGATTTTTTAAAGAATATTTTTTCAAGGCCTATAGGAGGCGTGGATTTTTTAAAGAATATTTTTTCAAGGCCTATAGAAGGCGTGGATTTTTTAAAGAATATTTTTTCAAGGCCTACAGAAGGCGTGGATTTTTTAAAGAATATTTTTTCAAGGCCTACAGAAGGCGTGGATTTTTTAAAGAATATTTTTTCAAGGCCTACAGAAGGCGTGGATTTTTTAAAGAATATTTTTTCAAGGCCTACAGAAGGCGTGGATTTTTTAAAGAATATTTTTTCAAGGCCTACAGAAGGCGTGGATTTTTTAAAGAATATTTTTTCAAGGCCTACAGAAGGCGTGGATTTTTTAAAGAATATTTTTTCAAGGCCTACAGAAGGCGTGGATTTTTTAAAGAATATTTTTTCAAGGCCTACAGAAGGCGTGGATTTTTTAAAGAATATTTTTTCAAGGCCTACAGAAGGCGTGGATTTTTTAAAGAATATTTTTTCAAGGCCTACAGAAGGCGTGGATTTTTTAAAGAATATTTTTTCAAGGCCTACAGAAGGCGTGAATTTTTTAAAGAATATTTTTTCAAGGCCTACAGAAGGCGTGGATTTTTTAAAGAATATTTTTTCAAGGCCTACAGAAGGCGTGGATTTTTTAAAGAATATTTTTTCAAGGCCTACAGAAGGCGTGGATTTTTTAAAGAATATTTTTTCAAGGCCTACAGAAGGCGTGGATTTTTTAAAGAATATTTTTTCAAGGCCTACAGAAGGCGTGGATTTTTTAAAGAATATTTTTTCAAGGCCTACAGAAGGCGTGGATTTTTTAAAGAATATTTTTTCAAGGCCTACAGAAGGCGTGGATTTTTTAAAGAATATTTTTTCAAGGCCTACAGAAGGCGTGGATTTTTTAAAGAATATTTTTTCAAGGCCTACAGAAGGCGTGGATTTTTTAAAGAATATTTTTTCAAGGCCTACAGAAGGCGTGGATTTTTTAAAGAATATTTTTTCAAGGCCTACAGAAGGCGTGGATTTTTTAAAGAATATTTTTTCAAGGCCTACAGAAGGCGTGGATTTTTTAAAGAATATTTTTTCAAGGCCTACAGAAGGCGTGGATTTTTTAAAGAATATTTTTTCAAGGCCTACAGAAGGCGTGGATTTTTTAAAGAATATTTTTTCAAGGCCTACAGAAGGCGTGGATTTTTTAAAGAATATTTTTTCAAGGCCTACAGAAGGCGTGGATTTTTTAAAGAATATTTTTTCAAGGCCTACAGAAGGCGTGGATTTTTTAAAGAATATTTTTTCAAGGCCTACAGAAGGCGTGGATTTTTTAAAGAATATTTTTTCAAGGCCTACAGAAGGCGTGGATTTTTTAAAGAATATTTTTTCAAGGCCTACAGAAGGCGTGGATTTTTTAAAGAATATTTTTTCAAGGCCTACAGAAGGCGTGGATTTTTTAAAGAATATTTTTTCAAGGCCTACAGAAGGCGTGGATTTTTTAAAGAATATTTTTTCAAGGCCTACAGAAGGCGTGGATTTTTTAAAGAATATTTTTTCAAGGCCTATTTATGCATGCCCGTCCGTCCGTCTGTAGATGTTAAGTTTGAAACAAAGTACAGGACGCATTTATGATCCGATTTGGATGAAATGATGGATGTCAAGTTTTATATTGGATTTTGTGTCAATATAAATTTTGGATAGAGCACTGTTTTGCGGCATAGCATATTGTGGATGCCACGGATGTCACAATACGTCCATTTATATATAGATCTTTTATATATTTTGCGCGATAAATGACATTCCATTTTTCATAAATTTCAGATTGGTATCCAAAGTGGTGAAGGGTATTATAGAGTTGGCCCCGTCCGACTTTTGAACTTTGCGTACTGGTTTAAGAATTTTTTTGTAAGACCTACAAGTGGCGTGGATTTTAAATGAATATTTTTTCAAGGCTTCCAAGAGGCGTGGATTTTTTAAAGAATATTTTTCCAAGGCCCTTGAAAAATATTCCTTAAAAAATCCAGGCCTTTAGAAAGTCCACGCCTCTTTTTGGACCTCAAAAAAAATTCTCTAAAAAAATCATGTCTTCTTTGTTTTTTTTTAATTTAAATTGCAATCTGACTGACAATTTGTCTGGTGTATTAACTTCTGCCCTGCACTGCAGCTTAATAGTCACTCGGTCTGTTCGCTGTCTGTCTGCATTCTTTATTCTGTTCAGTGCTTGCGGCAAAACCATTTTGTTGTTCGGTTAAATATCAGTTTGGCTTTTGGCTTCCACGCTCTGGCAAAGAGTGTCAGTTTGCAGGCTAGGAGGCAAGCTAGCTAGCTGGTGAGTCCGCAAATATAAGCAATAAGCAAGCTATAAAGTCAAGTCGAGTTAAATGTAAACTACAATTGTTGTTGTTTTTTTGTATTCCGACTCCTTGCCCTGCTCCTGTACCTCAATTGTTATCCCAAAGCAGAAGAAAAAATTTTTTGTCGTTCGAATGATCATTTATGTTTTGGGTGCGTATGTGTGTTCGGCATGAAATGAATGACTAATAAGTTGGAGCGAATGCAGTTGGCTGCATCACCTCCAACAACAGCACCACCTCGGACACCTCCACCCACCCCCAAACAAAATAACAACAAAAAATATTACCATAACATTTTGTTGTAGTAAAAGTGACTTTTGTTTATATCTCTCGTTCGGTCGGTCGGTATTGCCTACCTGACTTAGTTGCTGCGTTCATTTAAATGCGTTTTTGTTGTTGCTGCCGCATATCGTTGTAATGATCACACAAAAACAACGCATTTTAATAAAAATAAAAAAACGACGACGAAAACAACATCATTATTATATGACCGAACGAAACGTATAGTCAACCAGCTAGTCTGCCTGGCAGTCCGTCCCGACCATTGCTAGTGGTGGTGCATTTTCTAAGTAATAGCCAGGCATTCGGATGATTGTCATCATTAACATTATCACCATCATCGTTGTCGGCGTCATCATCATCGGCATTGTAATCGTCATGTTGTAGCTGGTGTTGTTGCCGTTACCGATGGTGTTGATGTTCGTGTTGTTCGTTGCTGCTTTTGTTGTTGTTGACTAAAATTGCTTTTTTGTTGTCCATTTGGAATTCTTTAGTGTGAACATTAACATATTTTGTTTTTTATTTAAGGAAACACAAAAACTATTTAAAAATACACTGAAAGTTATGCTTTCAGTTTCCGAATGGCCAATAAACACACACACAGGCAAGACACAATACCAATAAGGAGAGGATAATAAAATTTCATTTTTGTTCCAAATATCTTTGGCACTTGTCTCACGATCGAAATTTTTATTACCCACTGAATGGATGCATCGAGTTATTCATCAAATGATTTTAGGAAGCTACAGGTGACAAGGGATTTTAATACCCTTCACCACACTGTGGTACAGGGTATTATGTCTTTGTGCATATGTTTGCATGGTTCCTTTTGAGAATATACATAGAGCACTTTCTGAGTCGATTTACGCATGTCCGTCCGTCCATTTATTTTTGTGAACAATGTACAGGGCGCATTTATAATCCGATTTGGATGAAATTTGGCATTTGTCACTTATTTGGCCCAAGGAAGAACCCTATTGAAATTGGGAAAAATCGGTTCAGATTTAGATATAGCTCCCATATATATATATATATATATATATTGAATAGTGTGTGTTAAGTTTACTGAAAATCGGTTCCGATTTAGATATAGCTCCCATATATATTTTCGTCCGATTTAATGTAAATGGTGTACCAAAGTCCCTATATATATTTCGACTTGCACGAAATTTGTCACAGCGTAATGAATTAGGTCTAGAGTGATGTGTGTTAAGTTTCCTGAAAATCGGTTCAAAATTAGATATAGGTCCCATATATATTCGCATCCGATTTAATGTAAATTGTCCACCAATCGCCCTATATATCTTTCGATTTGCACGAAATTTGGCACACCGTAATGAATTAAGTCTAGAATGATGTGTGTTACGTTTCCAGAAAATCGGTTCATAATTAGATATAGCTCCCATATATATTTTCGGTCGATTTAATGTAAATGGTGCACCAAAGTTCCTATATATCTTTCGATTTGCACGAAATTTGGCACAGCGTAAAGAATTAGGTGTACAATGATGTGTTTTAAGTTTCCTGAAAATCGGTTCAGAATTAGATATAGCTCCCATATATATTTTCGTCCGATTTTATGTAAATGGTGTACCAAAGTCCCTATATATCTTTCGATTTGTACGAAATTTGGCACAGCGTAATGAATTAGGTCTAGAATGATGTGTGTTAAGTTTCGAGAAAATCGGTTCAGATTTAGATATAGCTTCCATATATATTTTCGTCCAGTTTAATGTAAAGGGTGTACCAAAGCCCCTGTATATCTTTCGATTTGCACGAAATTTGGCACCGCGTAATAAATTAGGTCTAGAATGATGTGTGTTAAGTTTCCAGAAAATCGGTTTAGAATTAGATATAGCTCCCATATATATTTTCATCCGATTTAATGTAAATTGTCCACCAAAGACTCTATATATCTTTCGATTTGCATGAAGTTTGGCACAGCGTAATGAATTAGGTCCAGAATGATGTGTGTTAAGTTTCGAGAAAATCGGTTCAGATTTAGATATAGCTTCCATATATATTTTCGTCCAGTTTAATGTAAATGGTGTACCAAAGTCCCTATATATCTTTCGATTTGCACGAAATTTGGCACCGCGTAATGAATTAGGTCTAGAATGATGTGTGTTAAGATTCCAGAAAATCGGTTCAGATTTAGATATAGCTCCCCTATATTTTTTCGTCTGATTTATGGTAAATGGTATATCAAAGTCCCTATATGTCTTTCGATTTGCACGAAATTTGGCACAGCGTAATGAATTAGGTCTAGAATTATGTGTTTTTAGTTTCCTGAAAATCGGTTCAGATTTAGATATAGCTCCCGTATATATTTTCGTCCGATTTAATGTAAATGGATATATCTTTTGATTTGCACGAAATTTGGCACAGCGTATTGAATTAGGTCTAGAATAATGTGTGTTAAGTTTCCTGAAAATCGGTTCAGAATCAGATATAGCTCCCATATATATTATCGTCCGATTTAATGTAAATGGTGCACCAAAGTCCCTATATATCTTTCGAATTGCACGAAAGTTGGCACAGCGTAATGAATTAAGTGTAGAATAATGTGTGTTAATTTTCCTGAAAATCGGTTCAGAATTAGATATAGCTCTCATATATATTTTCGTCCGATATAATGTAAATTGTCCACCAAAGTCCCTTAATATCTTACGAGTTGCACAAAATTTGGCACAGCGTAAAGAATTAGGTCTAGAATGATGTGTGTTAAGTTTCCTGAAAATCGGTTAAGATTTAGATATAGATCCCATATACTTTTTCGTCCGATTTAAGGTAAATGGTGTACCAAGTATCGGTTGTAGAATGAAATGTTTATGCATCCAATTTCATTTTAGTGGTCCTTTAAAAATGCGACGTCTGTTAGGATTCATCTGTTGAATATACCCAAAGTGGTTAAGGGTATCATATAGTCGGCCCCGTCCGACTTTACTACTTTCCTTAAATAATATTTTTCAAGGACAATTATAAGGCGTGGATTTTTAAATTTAGTTTTTCATGAATTTTCAAAAATCCTATGCATTCCATACCATTTTTATACAGATTCAATGTAATCACGTTCCACTGTAATTCTCCCTGTGTACAGAGATGTCTCACGTAAATAAAAATTAAAAAAGCCGAACTTCTTAATGTTATTCATTCGATACCTTTTGTTCTCCAAATATAATAACAACAAATGTTGTTGATGATGTTTTTGTTGTTGTTCTTT
>NW_026872571.1:0-13377 GCF_032173495.1 Musca vetustissima
TGTGGTTCTCTACTCCACTCATGGACAATATTTCACGATATTTGCACCCTCTTGACCGACGAGAGGTCAACAAATATTATTTATATAAAGTACAGCCCATCTAATTACTTGTTTAGATTCCCTTTACAGTGGGTTATGTTGTGATGTTCGGCTTTCAATTGTGGCCTATAGGTCGACTCGAAAAAAAAAACACAAAAAATTAAGTTTTCGGTCCACTTCATCCCAATATTATTATCTGATAATCACGAAAAATTTTAGGTGTTGTCCTTGACCATACCTGGATCCTCGTGAAAAATTTCAAAGCGATCAGAGCTATATTTCCGCCTTCTAGAGTGGTAATGGGTTACTAAATTCTATATCAGTACGTAATCACATGTAAATATTTAAGTATAACTCCCACATCTGAGTACATACGGCCATATAAATGGTATCAATTTAAAGGTTAAACACTACTCTTGGATATACTATCAACTTCTTGGGTCTTTGTTCTGCAGGAGTAAATATATACGCTATAAAATACAAATTTTGTATTTTTTCACACAAAAGTCAGGGTCCATTTGACCCGCTAAATATTGACCGATCTTTATCAAAACAGGCATGCTTATTCTTTGGCCCGATCCCCTTCTCGATGTAAAAATTCGCGATGTTCGGACCATAATTGCGTCCTCTGGAGGGACCAGAAAAAGCGACTAAAATTAAGTATTTGGTCCATTTCATCGCCTAAATATTAACTGATCTTTTCTAGAAACAATAGGGGTCTTCATTGGTCAGAACCCATCCTACAAAATGTCGTGAAGATTGGTCCATAACTGTGGTCTGTATCGTGTTTTCAAATTATAATAGGCAGACGGACACACTAGTTCGATTCAGCTAGTCGAGATATGACGATCGGTATACTTAAAGGTGGGTCTAGGAACAATAGTTCGCGGCGTTGAAAACTTTTGGGGCTGGACAAAGCTATAATACCCTGACAATATAGTTGTGTAGGGTATAAAAAATCCTCACATTTTTTTAATTTTTATTAAAAAAATAAATGCCTTGATTGGTGCTTGAAAAAATTCTTAGAAAAGTGTCAGCCTTTCATCCTTGAATTCGTTTTAATTCTAATATTAGTTTCCACTTAGTACATCTGTGCGTATGATTATTATGAATTGTAATAAACACACACACACATACACACCCTTAATATTCATACGCCACCTCTCACACTAATTTAACCCGCAGCTAAAGTGAGTCAAAGAGAGAGAGAGTGCGAGAGAAATCCGCATTTAAATTCATTCAGCAGTTGATGATGAGTATAAATGCTGAAGATTTAATAAACCCTTCAAATTGCCACTGTCTCTGTCGTTTATGAGCTCTGTGTATATGATTTTTTTGGATTTTACGGTTATAGTTCATGAATGGAGTGGAGAACTGGTTTTAAAATGCTGTGGTTTGCAAATGACAGCATGTAGTCATTTGTGTGTGTGTCTGTGTTGTTTTTTCCTTTTTTTGGGGTTAAATCTGTAATGTTTAGTTATAATTATGCAAATTGTATATCAGGAAAAAAGAAATGTTGCTAACACCCCCTTACCCAAACTAACGGCACTTGTATGCCAAAACGATGGGAAATTTTCAAAAATTCAACTAACTTCCGAACGGATATGAGTTCATGCATATGCATGACCGAACGCATACACGTAGACATCAAACTCGTTATAAACCAGCACAGCCACTTGGTAACACCGTAATGTAAACAGAGGGGTTTTTGTTTTAATTTTTTTTTTTGTTTTTCCGTTTGCCACCTCTTAGTTTTAGGAATTAGAGAGGTTTGTTTTGATTTTTAAAAAAATTAAGCATGGTTTAGTTTAAACAATGTTTTCCGGAAGCAAGGGGAGACCACCGCGAATTAAATGTGTAATATCCCAACTAAGTTGCATAAAACGCTTTTTTTTCGAAAATGGGTATAAGTTTCTACCATAAAGGGCCAACACCTACATTTTTCCCGTTCACACATTTAACGGACGCAGCACCTTTTGTCCACTAATTGGAGGAAAATTTCAACAAAACTAACGATACCACAAAGTGGACACACGAGTTTTGGGGGAATTTAATATTGTTTTTATGGCAGAAAAAAAGTGTAGGAGATATATACGATATTGCCAAGGTCTATAAAGAATATGTTGACAAAATTTATAAGAGGAGTGGATGTGAGGCGTGAATTTTAAATTAATATTTTTTAAAGCCTATAAGAGGAGTTGATTTTTTAAAGATTATGTTTTCAAGACCCATATGAGGCATGGATTTTTTAAAAGAATATTTTTTCAAGGCCTATAAGAGATGTGTATTTTTTTAAAGAATATTTTTTAAGTCTTAATATAAGGCGTGGATTTTATAAAGAATAATTTTTCAAGGCCTAATAAGATGTAAAATTTTTGAAGAATAAGTTTTCAAGGTGTGGATTTTTATACCCTTCACCGCACTGTGCAACAGGGTATTATGTCATTGTGCATATGTTTGTAACAGGCAAAAGGAACCGAGATAGGCACATAGTTCCTTGCATAGCACTACTTTCTAAGTCGATTTATGCATGTCCGTCCATCCGTCCGTCCGTCTGTCCATGTTAAATTGTAAACAACGTGCAGGTCGCATTTGTGATTCGAATTGAAGGAAAGTTGGCATGGGTCACTTATTTGGGAAAAATCGGTTCAGATTTTGATATAGCTCCCATATATATTTTCGTCCAATTTAATGTAAATGGTGTACCAAAGTCCCTATATATGTTTCGATTTGTACCAAATTTGGCATAGTGTACTGAATTAGGTCTAGAATGATGTGTGCTAATTTTTCTGAAAATCGGTCCAGATTTAGATATAGCTGCCATATATATTTTCGTCCGATTTAAGGTAAATGGTGCCCCAAAGTATCTATATATCTTTCGATTTTCACGAAATTTAGCACAGCGTACTTAATTAAGCCTAGAATGGTGTGTGCTCAGTTTCCTGAAAATCGGTTCCGATTTAGATATAGCTCCCATGTAGATTTTCGTCCGATTTAATGTAAATGGTAAACCAAAGTCCAACAGCGACCTTAATTAAGCCTAGAATTATGTGTGCTAAGTTTCGTGAAACTCGGTCCAGATTTAGATATATCTCACATATATAGTTTCGTCCGATTTAATGTAAATGGTGTACCTAGGTCCATGTATATCTTTCGATTTTCACGAAATTTGGCACAGCGTACTTAATTAAGCCTAGAATGGTGTGTGCTCAGTTTCCTGAAAATCGGTTCAGATTTAGATATAGCTCCCATATAGATTTTCGTCCGATTTAATGTAAATGGTAAACCAAAGTCCAACAGCGAACTTAATTAAGCCTAGAATGATGTGTGCTAAGTTTCGTGAAAATCGGTTCAGATTTAGATATATATCCCATATATAGTTTCGTCCGCTTTTATGCAAATGGTGCACCAAAGTCCCTATATATCTTTCGATTTGCACGAAATTTGGCATAACGTACTGAATTTAGCCTAGACTGATATGTGCAAAGTTTCGTAGATATCGGTTCAGATTTAGATATAACTCCCATAAATATTTTCGTCCGATTTTAGGTAAATGGTGCACCAAAGTCCTTATAAATCTACCGATTTGCACGAAATTTGGCACAGCATACTGAATTCAGCCTAGACTGATGTGTGCAAAGTTTCATCAAAATCGGTCCAGATTTAGGTATAGCTTACATATATAGTTTCGTCCGATTTTATGCAAATTGTGCACCAAATTCCCTATATATCTTTCGATGTGCACGAAATTTGGCGTGGCATACTGAAATGAACCTGGAGTGATGTGTGCAAGGTTTCGTAAAACTCGGTTCAGATTTTGATATATCTCCCATATATTTGTATCCGATTTAAAATAAGTGGTCCACCAAAGTCCCAGTGTATCTTTCGATTTGCACGAAAAATTTACATAGAGTACTGAATTCAGCCTAGTTTCGTAGAAATCGATTTAGATATATATATATAGCTCCCATATATATTTTCTTCCGATTTTAGGTAAATGGTCCTAAGTCCTTATATACCTTTCGATCTGCCCGAAATTTGGCACAGCGTACTGAATTCGGCCTAGACTGATGTGTGCAGAGTTTCGTAAAAATCGGTTCAGATTTAGATATAGCTCCCATATATATTTTTGTGCGAATTACATAAATTTGTCCTATTGTACACAAACGACCCTAAATCTGCCCGAATGAAATGAGACTTAGCATAGGTTTCAGAATACATGAACGGATTGATGTTAGTCGGTTCAGATAAAGATCACATATTTAAGTTCGTTCAATTTCATGTTAATATGCCTTCGAAAGGCGACGTCTAGTAGGATTTATATATTGAATATACCAAAGTGGTGAAGGGTATGATATAGTCGGCCCAGTCCGACTTTACAACTTTTCTTGCTGTTTTTTAAGAATATTTTTTTATGTTTTTAAAGACTTAATTATAGAAAATTTTTGTAAGGACAAGACATGAAACTCCCTGGTCCGTGAATTTGTCTATTGAGGACTCTCACTTGCCCCCAGAGCAACCTTGGGCTCGTCGAAACAAAATTCCCTTGTTTTTCAGATCATCAATAGAATAGCTCTGGTCCATCAAGTTGTAGTTAGAAGCTTGCCTGTCACCTCAACTTGCATCCAGCTTGCTTCTAGACGTCATTTAGGTCGTCTGTCAAAACCTCCCTCCCAGTTTTGAAATAGGGTTAAAAAATCAACATCTCCATCACTGCAACCACACAACAAAACAAATATATTTGTAAGTGTGTGTGTGTGTGTTCAGCATTTTGTTGTTATAGAGTTGGAATTCCATTATAGTTTTCGGTTGTTGTTATTATTGTCAACACTTTGCTATTTATTATTATGTTGGTTTCAGCATCCCACCACATCCCCATCTCATTGGCTGAAATATTTGTTTATGGCAAATATTTACTCTCATAATAACATAATGTTAAGGACGAAATATGTTGTTGATATACTGTTGTTTTTGTTGTTATCGTTGTTGTTGATGTCACAACATGTCATCGCTGATCCTAATCTAAAAGTTGCGAGAACACAGCTGGTGTTTGCTGTTTTTGATGTTGTTGTTGCTGTTGTCCATGAAAATGCACCATTTTGGAATTTTATGCAGCAACTTTATCCCCATCTCGCCACATTCTGTCATATTAAGCAAAAATAACAAAAAAAAAAAAAAAAAAAAAAAAAAAAAAAAAGAAAAAAAAAACACAAAAAATTGTAATCAAGTTTCAACGCAGTTGTTGTTGGGTTTTTATACCCTTCACCACTCTGTGGTACAGGGTATTATGTCTTTGTGCATATGTTTGTAACAGGCAAAAGGAAACGAGATAGACACATGGTTCCTTTTGAGAATATGCATAGAATCACTTTCTGAGTCGATTTATGCATGTCCGTCCGTCCGTCCGTCTGTAGATGTTAAATTGTAAACAAAGTACAGGTCGCATTTATGATCCGATTTGAATGAAATTTGGCACAGGTCACTTATTTGGCCCAAGGACGAACCCTATTGAAATTGGGAAAAATCGGTTCAGATTTAGATATAGCTCCCATATATATATTTAACCGATTTAATGTAAACGGTCCCTATATATCTTTGGATTTGCACGAAATTTGGTACAGCCTAATCATTTAGGTCTAGAATGATGTGTTCCAAGTTTCGTGAAAATCGGTCCAGATTTAGATATAGCTCCCATATATAGTTTCGTCCGATTTCAAGTAAATGGTGCACCAAAGTCGCTATATATCTTTCGATTTGCACGAAATTTGGCATAACGTACTGAATTGAGCCTAGAAAGATGTCTGCCAAGTTTCGAGAAAATCGGTCCAGATTTATATATAGCTCCTATATATAGTTTCGTCCGATTTCATGTAAATGGTGCACCAAAGTCGCTATATATCTTTCGATTTGCACGAAATTTGGCATAACGTATTGAATTGAGCCTAGAATGATGTCTGCCAAGTTTCATGAAAATCGGTCCTGATTTAGATATAGCTCCCATATATAGTTTCGTCCGATTTCTTGTAAATGGTGCCCCAAGACCCTATATATTCTTCGATTTGCACGAAATTTGGCATAACGTCCTGAATTGAGTCTAGAATGGTGTCTGCCAAGTTTCATGAAAATCGGTCCAGATTTAGATACAGCTCCCATATATATTTTCGTCCGATTTCATGTAAATGGTGCACCAACGTCCCTATATATCCTTCGATTTGCACGAAATTTGGCATAACATACTGAATTGAGTCTAGAATGATGTCTGCCAAGTTTCGTGAAAATCGGTCAAGATTTAGATATAGCTCCCATATATAGTTTCGTCCGATTTCATGTAAATGGTGCACCAAAGTCCCTATATATCTTTCGATTTGCACGAAATTTGGCATAACGTATTGAATTGAGCCTAGAATGATGTCTGCCAAGTTTCGAGAAAATCGGTCCAGATTTAGATACAGCTCCTATATATATTTTCGTCCGATTTCATGTAAATGGTGCACCAACGTCCCTATATATCCTTCGATTTGCACGAAATTTGGCATAACGTATTGAATTGAGCCTAGAGTGATGTCTGCCTTGTTTCCTGAAAATCGGTCCAGATTTAAATATAGCTCCTTTTTTTATAGATTGATTTTAAGTAATTGATGCACCAAGGAACCAATAGGAACAAAACGTTCTGAAATTAGTATAACCTTACCAGTGACAAGTTTGTTTGAAATCGCTTAATATTTGGATAGGGCTTCCCCCCGATTTCAAGTAAATTGGGCATCATACTCCTCATGTTAGTCAGATTGACATCAAATTTTGTACAACGTACAAAATTGAGCATAGAACTACGTAGTTGTGTTTTCTAGAAGTACAGACATAGCCCAACGGATGAACTATTAATATTTGTTTGAAGTTCATTTACATACTTTATGGATAGGTCTAGGTAGATTCACATTTAGATAAATATAACATATTTTATTTCATCCAATTTCATGTTAATAGTCCTGTTTAATATACCCATAGTGGTGAAGGGTATCATATAGTCGGCCCCGTCCGACTTTACTACTTTCCTTACTGGTTTTTTACTTACATCCATCCATCCACCCATTTGGGGTTGTCTTTCAAAAGGCAGCTAACCTAAACACCTTGAATATTTGAATGCAGTTTTTGTTGTTATTTTTTGTCGACATGGTCGTCGTTTTTCATAAAACAAAATACTGCACATAGTTGCGGCATGATTCTTCCCCTCACAACAAAAAGTTGTTGTTTGGGAATTTTTTTCTTTTTTTCCTCGGAAAAGGGAGGAATTATTTTGTTTTAGGTATTTTGTCTGTCTTTAAGAGGTTTGGAATTGTTTTGACGATATCTATACCCTTCACCACAGGGTATTATGTCTTTGTGCAAATTTTTTTAACAGGAAAAAGGAAACGAGATAGGCACATGGTTCCTTTTGAGAAAATGCATAGAATCTGAGTCGTCTGTCCGTCCGTCCGTCTGTCCATGTTAAATTGTAAACAAAGTACAGGTCGCATTTATGATCCGAATTGGATGAAATTTGGCATAGGTCATTTATTTAGTCCAAGGACGAACCCTATTGAAATTGAGAAAAATCGGTTCAGATTTAGATATAGCTCCCATATATATATTGCTCCGATTTAATGTAAAAGGTGAACCAAAGTCCCTATATATCTTTTGATTTGCACGAAATTTGGCACAGCGTACTGAATTAGGTCTAGAATGATGTGTGTTAAGTTTTCTGAAAATCGGTCCAGATTTAGATATAGCTACCATATATATTTTCGTCCGATTTAATGTAAATGGTGTACCAAAGTCCCTATATGTCTTTCGATTTGCACGAAATTTGGCATGGCGTAATGAATTAGGTCTAGAATGAAGTGTGTTAAGTTTCGTGAAAATCGGTTCAGATTTAGATATAGCTCCCATATATATCTTTTCTTTCCATTTTATGTAAATTAATTGTAAGAAGCAACCCTATATCTGACCAAATGAAAAATTTAGTATAGGATGCAGAATGAGATGTTCATTTTCGTGTTAATGGTTCTGCTACGTCTGTTAGGATTGATCTGTTGGATATACCCAAAGTGGCGAAGGGTATCATATAGTCGGCCCCGTCCTCCTTTACTACTTTCCTTACTGGTTTAAAGAGTATTTTTATGTAGGGCCTAATATATGGCGTGGATTTTTTAAAGAATATTTGCGTGGATTTTTAAAGGCTTCTATAGGGCGTGGATTTTTTAAAGAATATAAAGGCCTCCATATGGGGTGGATTTTTAAAGGCTTCTATAAGACGTGGATTTTTAAAGGTTTCTATAGGGCGTGGATTTTTGAAGGCTTCTATAAAGTGTGCACTTTTTAAGGGCTTCTATAAGGCGCGGATTTTTAAAGGCTTTTATAAGACGTGCATTTTTTAAAGGTTTCTATAAAATGTGCACTTTTTAAGGGCTTCTATAAGGCGCGGATTTTGTAAAGGCCTCCATATGGGGTGGATTTTTAAAGGCTTCTGTAAGACGTGGATTTTTAAAGTTTATATAGGGCGTGGATTTTTGAAGTCTTCTATAGGGTGTAGATTTTTAAGGGCTTCTATAAGGCGCGGATTTTTTAAAGGCTTCTATAAGACTTGGATTTTTTTAAGGCCTCCATATGGGGTGGATTTTTAAAGGCTTCTATAAGATGTGGATTTTTTTAAGGATTTTTAAAGACTTCTTTAAGACGTGGATTTTTAAAGGTGTCTATGGGGCGTGGATTTTTAAAGGCTTCTATAAGATGTGGATTTTTTAGAGGCTTCTATAAGGCGCGGATTTTTAAAGGCTTTTATAATACGTGGATTTAAAGGCGTGGATTTTTAAAGGCTTCTATAAGACGTGGATTTTTTTAAGGCTTCTATGAGGCGTGGACTTTTAAAGGCTTTTATAAGACATGGACTTTTTAAAGGCTTCCATGAGGCGTGGACTTTTAAAGGCTTTTATAAGACATGGACTTTTTAAAGGCTTCCATGAGGCGTGGACTTTTAAAGGCTTTTATAAGACATGGAGTTTTTAAAGGCTTCCATGAGGCGTGGATTTTTTAAAGAATTTTTTTGAAGGCTTCTTCTAAAAGGCGTGGATTTTTAAAGTTTTTTTCAAGGCTTCTTCTAAAAGGTGTTGATTTTTTAAAGAATTTTTTTCAAGGCTTCTGTTAAAAGGCGTGGATTGTTTAAAGAATATTTATTTCAAGGCCTAACATATGGCGTTGATTTTTTAAGGAATATTTTTTCAAGGCCTACTTAGATAAGGCGTGGATTTGTAAAGAATTTTTTTAGGCCTTCTTTAAAAGACGTGACTTTTTTTTACACAATATATTTTTTCAAGGCTTCTTTTAAAAGGTGTGAATTTTTTTAAAGAATATATTTTCAAGGCCTAACATAAGGCGTGGATGTTTTAGAGAATATTTTTGTAGGGCCTAACATAAGGTGTGGTGTGTTAAAGAATATTTTTTTCAAGGCTTAAAAAATGCGTGAATTTTTAAATGAATATTTTTTCAATGCTTAAAAAATGCGTGCACTTTTTAAGGAATATTTTTTCAAGTGAGCAAAAAATCTCTTTACCAAAAATGATTAATTTTAACCCATGTTTCGATGTAAGAAACCCATCATAGTCTCCTAGTAACTGAAACCTAATTAAAAATTATTTCCTATTTAAATTTCAATTTTTTTCCTCATTGACAAACTTATTTGTTGGCTTAATGCAAAAAGTCATGGAAAAAATGCTAAAAGAAATAAATAAAATATGATAGTGTCAAAAGTAAACTGTTGAGTCATTGGGGGTGGGTGTGGGTTTACAAAACTTTTGATCGTGGAATAAATGTTAAGCGCATTCCTTTTGGAAACTTCAAGTGCGAGCTATAAGCGAAGTTCAAATATAAATGCAACTGCACAAAAACTTTTTTTCTGTCTGAAATTAAACGGACAGACCGAAATATAAACACACACAGATTGCAATAAACCAGTCATCATGGAACGAAGTAGTAATGAACAAGGACAACGGCTGGTGGGTGGGTGGCAAGGAGGCTGCATGGAAACAATGACAATTACAAACGACAACAAACATTAATTGCAAAAGTTGTTCTCATTTTCTTGTTTCGGTGTGTGTATTTTGTTTCTGCCTCTGTGTGTGTGTATTGCTAGCATTTCCTTCCGTTTATGGTCGGATGTATGGGTGAGTGTTAAAATGTTGTTTACTCACACAAAGGCAAATGTAAAATGAGACTAGATTCTATTCGCAAATGGAAAGAGAGTGTTAGCTAAAGTGTGGAGGGTGGGACAGTGTTATGTTGCACAAACGACATATCTGTCTGTCTGCCTGTGTGTGTGTGTTCATGGGTGTGTATTTTGGTGCGTAATACAAAAAATAGGTTCCAGTAACGCATAAAAAGCAAAAATAATCTGTGAAAAAATAAAACAACAACACCAACATGGGGATAAACAAAATACTCTTCAGCTCAAATGAAGCAGCTTAAATAACACAAAAAAACTCACTTTGTTGAAACGAAAAAAAAAACTCAAACATACACCCTCTGAGAAATACACCAACATTACCGACAAACTAAACGGCAATGGCAATGCAAACGACAGCAGCGGCAGCAGCACTATAAACCGTCAAACAATGACAGAAATGACTATAATAACAATAACAATAATAAAGAAACGTGTAATTGCAATCTATGCGTCCCCTAAGGTTCCAATCTCTTGAAAACATATTTACCCTAGCCAAGCAAATTGCAGGGATTGCCTTGGACCGTTTGTTCGTTCGTTCGCTTGCTTGCTAGTTTATCCATTCCATCGTTCATTCGACTGCGTTCTGCTTCCAGTTTTGTTGTAGCACAAATAAAACGCTTTATAAAATATCCAATTGCTTTGCAAATTAAATCAAAATATTTGTGTTTAGATTGAATTTAAAAGTGAAGACAATGAAATGCAAGAAAATCGATGGCAGTTCGGAAATATCTATGTCAAATCGTTTGGCTAGCGGCGAAAATGAATAATGGATTATAAATATTATTTAATTAAATGTTGATATATGAAAAAAAGGTTAAAGCTATTATGAAATGACATTTTTTACAATTCGACGTTGTTGATTTTAATATTAAAAAAAATGTTTCTTACAGCCTGTTTTTGTAAAATTCCAAACGAACGAATTCGAGTGACTTACGACCAAGCCTTTATTTATGTTTGTAAAGGTTTTCTGATTCAAAACAAAAATAAATGACATATTTTTCAAAACCAAGGAGTTTGGTCGTAAGTCACTCGAATTAGTTCCTTAATTACTAAAACCATTTCTTATAGGAAATAATATTCTCCCTTAAAGAAGACATTTTTTCGATGAACAAATTCATAGAGAAAATAAATTCCTCAGTAAGTTCCAGAAGGTAGTAAAGTCTAAATCTCAACCGATTTTCACGAAACTTAACACACATCATTCTAGTCTCAATTTAGTACGATATGTCAAATTTCATGGAAATCGAAAGGTGTTCAATTATGGCAGTCATTTGAATCAGTTTAATAAGAATAATATTAGATCACCTACCCTATTTGAAAATTTGTGATGTTCGGCTTATAATTGTGGCGTCTAATGCGACTAGAAACCAGTCAAAAATAAAATTTTCGGCCCATTTCACCCCCGAATTATCATCGAAAATTTCAAGCATCATCCTTGTTTATAACCGGAACATCATTCAACATTTGCTAGTAATCAGCGCTACATTTTTGCCCCCTAGTGTGCTAGTGGTAATACTAAATAATATCAGAACACATAGACCCCTGTAAAGTTTAAGCATGGATGTACGTCATGGATGGATATCAATTTAAAGCTCAGCCACTCCTCTTGAACATATTATCAACTTATTGGGTCTATGTCCTTCAGGATTAGATATATACGCCACAGAATATTTTTTTTTGTAATTTTTCACACATAAGTCTGGGCCCGTTTGATCCGCTAAATATTGATTAATCTCCTTCTATGGTCAAAACCAATTTTCTAGAGTGACAAAAATAAAAAAAATGACAAAAAACGTTTCTGGTCCATTTCATCCCCTAAATATTACCCAATCATTGCCAAAAAATAGGAGTCTCCCAGAACCCGCACTGCATGCAAAATTTCATGACGATCGGTCCATAATTGTGACCTGTATCGTGTTTGCAAATAATAATAGACTGAAGGACGGACGCACAAGGACACATGTCTAGATCGACTCAGCTAGTGGAGATATGACGATCGGTATACTAAAAGTTGGGTCTATGATCAATATTTCGCGGCGTTACAAACTCTTGGCGCTGCACAATGCTATAATACCCTGACACCGTAGTTATGTATGGTATAAAAATCCTATATTACTGAGGACAATGTTTTCTATAGAAAAAAATACTTTGTTACTGAACACAATGTGGACAGCAATAGACAAAAAATGTAATGTAATAACATTACAGAAAGTCCAAAGAAATTGTTGTCTAGGCATATGCGGGGTAATGCGGACAACACCAACCAGGGCACTGGAAACTATATTGTATATACACCCAGTTGACATCCAAATAAAATACGAAGCGGCCATCGCAGCTTTAAGACTTAAAGCCATGAACGAGTGGATTGACAACGGACATTACACACCGCACGAAAACATACTACAGGCTACGATCGAATACTCAATCAACCACTTTGAGTCAGATCGAATACCTGAAACAAGAGCAATCACATTGTGTGAAATCCTGATACCGGACAGAGACTCATGGAGCAGCGGAACACTAGCTCATATGCCTCCGGGGAACTGTTGTTACACGGATGGCTCCCGGCTAGCGGGAAAGACGGGGCTGGGACTCTTTATTGAAGAACCGGGGTCTGAAATCTCGCTTCGCCTGCCAGATCACAACACGATCCTACAGGCGGAGGATCAAGCTTTAACGGAGTGTCTAAGATGGTTAAGCTCTAACTCTGGGCATAATAACATAAACATCATGACAGATAGTAAACATGCTATTAATGCAATAACATCCAAGACAGTTACATCAAAAACTGTACTGGAATGCATAAAAACAAGAAATAACTTCTCACGACACGGTCTTGTACGTATAATATGGGTACCGGGTCACTCAGGAGCCATAGGAAACGAGATAGCCAACAACCAACTCGCCAGACGTGCTACGGACCTAATCAACATAGATGTGAACAGTGCAAAACCTTTCAGCGCTTCACGTCTAGAAATGAGGTCAAAGAGACGCACAAAACACTCTGGAATAAAAAAATTTATTAATTAAGAGACATCTTTATACCCTTCACTACACTGTGGTATAGGATTCTGTATTTGTGT